>NC_069499.1:126485683-126785683 GCF_027579735.1 Bombina bombina
GATTATTGGTGTAGCTTCCATTACAACAAATATTGCAATTGGTGAATGTATTTGTGTATCTCCATAAAAGGGAAAATGTAATTACCATAAGCTTTAATGTTTTACAGCTAATATTTATTTGTAGTTGTCCTAAAGAGAGGCCAGGGAGATGCAAGTCAATTTTGCCCTAGGACTACAGTGGATTAATTAAATCCCATTAATTTCTTGTATGCAATATGCGAGGTCTACAATGAAGACTATGTATTCTGTTGGTATTTCTTGACTTGCTTTAGGCATACAATTTCATTTTCTGGGGGGGGGGGTTGCTCAATGAAGTTCAACAGAAAATTTACCACATACTTCAAAACTACATCCACATCTCTTCCCCTGGGAAAATAAAAGGGACACTGTAAATAATATTAGCAGATTACAAGTGGAGCCCAAACGCTTCAGCGCAAGCGTTAATAGAGCTAGAAGTAAGCTTTTTGCTCTTGTTGGGTTGCGCTCATATTACGAGTTGAAAACTAAAATGTTTTCGCTCTTGCGCTAAACCAGACAAGCACAAAAAGCCTACGTTAGAAGTGTGTGCGTTCACGTAGTCCCCCCATTGAAGTCAATGGAGTAGAAAAAAAAAAATATGCAAGCAATTTTAAAGAACTTTCCAATTTAGTTTTTCAACAAATTTGCTTTGTTCTCTTAGTATTCTTTGTTGAAATCTAAACCTAGGTAGGCTCCTATGCAAATTTAAAAGCCCTTAAAGGCTGCCTCTTATCTCAGTGCATTTTGACAGTTTTCCACATTTAGACAGTGCTAGTTCATGTTAGTTGCAGACAACATTGTGCTCACTCCCGTGGAGTTATTTATGAGTCAGCACTGATTAGCTAAAATGGAATTCTGTCAAAAGCACTGAGATAAGGAGGCAGTGTGCAGACACTTAGATACAATAATATAACTCTGTTGGTTATGCAAGAGTGGGGAACGGGTAATAAAGGGATTATCTATCTTTTTAAACAATATCAATTCTGGGAGTAGTCATTTATTGATACCTCCCTAAGAGAAAAAATAAAATCTGCATAAAAAGAAAAGTGAATCCATCAAAGTACTCTGGTAAGACAAAAAAAAAAAAAAAAAAAGTTGACCGCAGTAAAAAAAAAAAAAAAAAAAAACTTGTCAAATGTTACCTTCAGAGGTGTTAGAAACGCCAAAAAACAATGTTATCTTCGGATATTTCCACATCCTGCAACCCCCCCCCCCCATAATTGCTCAGGACCGGCAGGGAGCATGCCTGAAGTTAATGTAGAGCAAATACAGGCCAAGTCACAGGAGCACTGGAAAGCATTATAGGTGCTCGTAACTGAATCTTGATTTTTTATTTTATTTTTTAACTCTGCAGTAGCAATGTTTTGACAAGTGTTTCTGCTTTTTAGAAGATAATAGAACTGTTTATAGACCCTTTTTTTGGTGCAAGAACGGATGCCCCTCTACAATTTAAAATAAAATTAGAAACCCTGGTCAAATATTCTAAAATGAATAGAAACAAGAAGGCACATTGTTACGTAAAAGGTTAATCAACCCTGCAACAGTCAGTTTGCCACAGAAAGGGTTAACAGACCCTTTCCACCTTAACCATATATAGCGCTGCAGAATCTGTTGGCGCTCTACAAACAAATAATAATAATATCCACCATTTTGTCATAGTCCAGCCACTCTAGGCAAATTTATAAATTAGTTTAGTGGGTGCAAAGGTTAAACACTCTTCTGTACTAGACCAAGAAAAATGCCCAAAAGCTCCCCTTTAATGCCACCTACACTAAACTATAGAATTGCCGAAGCTTGTAAACTAGTTTGAACCTCCAAGGCAATGCTAATGCATCTATCAGCTCTGCCTGTGGATCCATGGCCCGCAACCTGTATCTGGGTAGCTTGGAACCGAGTCGTGACGCCATGAGATCTATCTCCCACCTGTTGCAAATCTCTGCAAACACCTCGGGATGGAGAGAAAATCCGCTTCCCAGTTGTACACACCCGGAATGCGGATCGCTGACAGCGAGCAGTTGTGGGCCTCTGCCCATTACAGAATCCGAGAGATACTTCCCTCATTGCTAGGGAGCTCCTCGTTCCCCCCTGAAGGTTTATGTAAGCCACTGAGGTAATGTTGTCCGATTGGAATCTGATAAACTGGGACAAACCCAGAAGAAAGCCTTCAGAGCGTTGAAGATCGCTTGAAGTTCCCAAATGTTGATAGGGAGAAGATATGCCTCGAGTCCACCGGCCCTTTGCCATCCGGGGACCCCAAACAGCTCCCAATCCTTTGAGACTTGCGTCCGTAGTCACAATCTCCCAGGATGGTCTCAAGAAATATGTCCCTTGGGACAGGCGATCAGGACAAGGTAACCTCTTGAACGATTCTCTCGACAGTTTGTCCAGAGAAATCTGTTGAGACAGATCCAAGTGGTCAATGTGCCATTGCCTCAGTATGCACAGTTGAAGAGGTCTGAGGTGGAACCTGGCGAATGGAATGATATCTATGCTGGACACCATGAGCCCAATTACCTCCATAAACTGGGCCACAGATTGCCTTGAGGAGGTCTGGAGGGCAAGAAAATTGGAAGAAATTTTGCAATGTCTCTGGTCTGTAAGGAATATCCTCATGGATATGGAATCTATTATCGTGCCCAGGAATTCCACCCTAGTACTGAGCACCAGAGAACTCTTTCCTAAGTTTATCTTCCATCCATAAGATTGAAGAAGAAGAGCAGCTCTGGAATGGTCTTCTGCCAGCTGGCAGGACGAAGCCTGGACCAGGATGTCGTCCAAATATGGCGCTATTGCAATACCCCTGGACCTTGCTACCACGAGCAGAGCCCCCAGAACATTCATTAAGTGCTGATCCAGAAAGGCAAATCTTAAGAACTTGAAGTGATTCTTGTATATTGGCACAGGTAAGTAAGCATCCTTCAAGTCTATTGTAGTCATGAACTGTCCCTCTTGACAGTCTCCATCTTGAACGATGGGACCGACAAACTTGTTTAGGCACTTTAGGTCTACAATCGGGGGACCACAAAAAGATTTGAGTAGTACCCTAGACCTCTCTCTGATAGAGGTACCAGCAAAATTACTCCCAGGGAGGAGAGATCCCTCACGCACCCTAGAAAAGCTTCTTGTTTTTCTGGTGTTGAAGACCGGTTTAATAAGAGAAATCTGCCCCTGGGTGGATGAGATTTGAAACCTACCCTGTAACCCTGAGCGATGACCTCTAGAACCCAAGGGTCTTGCACGTCCCCCAACCAAGCCTCCACAAAGAGAGTCTGCCCCAACACAAGCCAACGCCAGATCGGGGGCCGCTCCTTCATGCCGACTGTTTCGGCAGGCTTCTTGTTCTGCTTGGATTTATACCAAGATTGAGATGGTTTCCAAGTTCACTTGGACTGATCAGGCTTCGCAGAGGGCTGCTGTCATTGGAATTTATCCTAATGAAAGGGACAAAATTTAGGACCTTGTCCTTTAGGTTTATTCTTATCCTGTGGTAGAAAGACACCCGTGCCCCCAGTGACCGTGGATATGATAGAGTCCAGGCCTGGACCGAAAAGGATCTTCTCCTTAAATGGAAGGGAAAGCAATCTAGATTTTGAAGTCATGTTTGCAGACCAAGACTTCAGCCAGAGAGCCCTACGGGCTAGAACAGAAAAACCTGATGTTTTTGCATTCAGGTGAATAATCTGCATGTTTGCATCACAGATTAAAGAATTCGCTACCCTCAAGGCCTTAATTCTTTCCTGGATCTCGTCGAGGGGAGTTTCCACCTCGATCTCCGATAGCGAGTCGCACCAATAGGTAGAACTAGCGGATCCAGCTACCGCTGCAACCACCATTGAAGGCTGAAACAAGTACCCTGTGTGCTGAAACATTTTCCTTAAGAGTTTCTAGCTTCTTATCCATGGGCTCCTTAAACAACTTCCTATCCTCAAGCGGGATAGTGGTGCGTTTAGCAAGCATGGAGATAGCTCCACCCACCTTAGGTACAAACCCCCACAACTCTAATTGAGAGTCTGGAACGGGGAACAATTTTTTAAATAAATGGGGAAAAAGAAGATCAAGTCCCTCCCATTCATTCTTAATATTTGCCATCGTTACAGGAACCGGGAAAGTCTGGCACCACCCTGTCCTCATAAACCTTGTCAAGCTTAGGAATAGAAGGTTCCTCAGGTAATTTAGGTTCCGGAACCTCTAACGTAGCCAACACTTTTTTAACAGAAATCGTAAGTGCTCGATCCTAAATCTAAAATCTGGTTCCTCCACAGTTGGAGGTTTAGAGGCAGCAGATTCCAAACCAGAAAGAGCCTCCTCTAAACTATAAGAGGCGTCTTCATCAGCTGATAATCTAGTATCAGATATATCCAACAAATTGGTAGATGACCCCTGGGAAGGATAGCAATATTTAACCTTTCGCTTGCGCTTAGCAGGACAAGGTAAAAGCACTGAAGGTCGCAGACATGCCATTTGTAACCGTTCAGAAAAGTCTAGCGGTAAAAGGGCCCCTCTCGAAGGAGGATTAGCAGTGCAAGGGGAGGCTGCATGTGTAGTAGGAGAGGATTGCAGGGAATGCACCTCATGGGATGGAAATCCCTCAGAGGTGGACAGCTCAGTGGTACTAAACATCTTTGTCTTTAAGATATCACTACCTTATCAAGGCATGTGGAACATAATTGAGCAGGTGGGTATACCGTAGCCTCCTCACAATAAAAACAGGTATTAGCTTTAGGAAAAGAGGGAGTACCCTCTAATGCATCAGAGTCCTCCATAGCTTGCACTTTTAAGATAGACACTAGAACAAGATAAATGGCACCTTTATACCCCCAATGGCCGGGGCACTCCCCACCTCCTATGACCCAGGCCCCACAGAGAAACTGCTTCTCCTGTACACCGCATGGTCAGGAAAGAGGAAGTCATTGAGACCACACCCGGTCACATGGAGGGCCATGTGCCTCTGCTCCAAGAGAGAAACGCGCCAAATAACAGACCACACAGTTATCTCAAAAACTAAAGTAAAATCTAAAATGTTCCACACCTGCCTGAGCTTCATCTCACACACATTGCAGCATAAAACATAATAAAGCAAGTTATGTATAAATCTCCTCTGTTCAATAACCTCCTTCCAGAGATATTAACCCTTGATTCCATACAGATAAAGGAGTCACACTGTGACCCTGTATTCTTTACGTTTTCATACGAGATAAAATTAAAACTATCTTACCAGAATCTCTACCATGGAACAGACACAGCCTATTAAGTTTGACAGTCTTGTAGCATCGCACCTGACATGAACTTAAGTGACAGAAGCAGGCAGTGAAACTCGTCAACACAGATTGCTTAGGAGCTGTTAATACGGGTCTGGATGATTTCGTAGAAAGACTCTACCTGCATCTTCAGACCCTAACATTCATCAATGCTCTCACAGAGGCTGAAAAAACTACTTAAAACTCCCATACCAAAGAGTACTACCCTCCATAAGAGACTACTCTGAATCTTCTGACACTTCTCTGCCATCCTCCTGTGATGAAAGGCAAAGAATGACTGGGGGATGAGGGGAGTGGGGGAGGTATTTAAGCCTTTGGCTGGGGTGTCTTTGCCTCCTCCTGGTGGCCAGGTTCTGTATTCCCACAAGTAAGGAATGAAGCCGTGGACTCTCCTCATATTAAGTGGAAAAAAGAAGTTAAACATATTTACACAAAGCAATAAAAAATAAAAAATAGGAGAAAAAAAAAACAAAAATAGAACCAAATACTTTACTAGATTAGACATTTGTGCCAAGAGAGCTTTGTAAAGAAAGATGGTCACTTAAGCCGTCTTACACAGCCATCTAGATTGGTAATATATTACTGAAATCCCAGTTAAAAGTTTGTATAGTTAGAAAAGATAGATAATCCCTTTATTATCCATTCCGCCGTTTTGCATAACCAACACTAACATTAATATACTTTTTACTTCTGTGATTACCTTGTATCTAAGCCTCTGCAGACTGCCCCCTTATTCAATGAGATAACAGTCGGCCTTCAAGGAGCTAGAAATTAGCATATTAGCCTACCTAGGTTTAGCTTTCAACAAATACCAAGAGAACAAAGCAAATTAGAGGACAAAAGTAAATTGGAAAGCTGCTTAGTCAAAAATTTAACTTTCAAAATTCAGATAGGGCAAGCAATTTTAGACTGTCCCTTTAAATACATTTTGTTCCTGAAATCAGGTTTCTGACCAAGCCCGTTCCAGAGTGGGCAAGGAAGTTAGTAACTCCTCTTTTTAGGGCACGCCATATATCACATTGCAAACACTGGCTGGAGTTATAGGATAACTTATAATTTCTAGTTATATATGCCAAGTACATATACTCTTATAAGCAATCGCCTTGTGACATTAAGATAATTATTTTGATACCAAACACAACTTGTCTGTCATATTTTGTCACCCAGTAAAACATGTCTTAAGATATCCTACAGTGTTATCTTTAATTGACCTAGGGCTGTTGCCTTAATAGACACTGCTTTCTTTCACTTTTTTGACATCATCTTGGGGCTATAAACTGACTTTAAGCACCAGGCCTCTGATTGTGTGTAATAAATAGTTTCTAAGTTTCACTTGGCCAGACTTTATGTCAGTAGGTCTGTTTAAGGCTAAACAGGGAAATACTCATCTAATTAGAAAAGAAAAAAAAAAAAAAAAAACGACAGAATATGTTAACCCCTCACAACCTAAAATCATGAGGTCTTCATGACACGCATCATAGAATAAGAATATTAAAAGGGACACTAAACCCACATTTTTTTCTCATGATTCAGATAGAGCATGCAATTTTAAGCAACTTTCTAGTTTACTCCCATTATCAATTTTTCTTCATTCTCTTGCTATCTTTATTTGAAAAAGGCATCTAAGCTAGGGAGACCGACAATTTTTGGTTCAGGTCCTGGACAGCACTTGTTTATTGGTGCTATCCAATCAGCAAGGACAACCCAGGTTGTGAATTAAATATGGCCGGCTTCAAAACTTACATTCTTGCTTTTCAAATAAAGATAGCAAGAGAATGAATAAACATAGGAGTAAATGAGAGTTTAAAATTGCATGCTCTATCTGAATCATGAAAGAAAAAAATTCAGTGTCCCTTTAAACAAGTATAAGAAAGAAAAAAAAAATAATAGCAATTAAATGAAGCACTAGTGCTATTTACATATGCTGGCTTCTTAAAACACCTTAACAGTTACAAAATCAAACACTCTAATTTATAATTTTAAGACCATCAACTCTACACTACAGTATGTCTAACCCCCACAAATGGGTGTTCTCGGGACCCGTAGAAGTTAGAACACTGTTGGTCCCAACCAGGAAAACCGCAGCGCTGTTCGCGCGACTCAGCTGTATAACTTGCACTGCTTACTGGAAACTGGGGTTAAAAACAAAGTGCAGGGTCAATAGTCTTAAGTCTTAATTAAAAGCTCTAATGAATTAGAGGCTATCATCTTTAGACTATTAGCACCTCATCATTGGTGAAACTTGAGGTCTTTTCCCCCAGACTGGAATTTGTCACTCCAGGACTTCGTTTGTTGCTGCTTTCCAAATCGAACCTTGCGCCTGGAAGACTCTATTCTCGCAGCAGTATTCATCAACCACTACCAAGGTAAAACCTCAATGCTGAAAACCTCTATTCTCATACCGGCATTTGCCTTAATATTAATATGCAGTGAATTCATAGACTCATATCATAGGCTGGGATATTCATTTTGCTAGTTATATCACACTGAGATCACAATTTGTACCGTGTGTGTGTGTGATATGGTACCTACCAGCTAAATTACTTGGAAGGGGGCAAAATAAATAATGCCAGTATAGAGCAAAGTTGTTTCCTTATGCATAACAAAACATTTTATGTAAAAACTTTAAGGTGTTTGTTGTACCTTGTGACAACCGAAGCCAGGTGCTGAGGCATACTAGTGAGTCTGGGGGAAGAAAAACCCATCTCAAAGAACTCTGGAAGCTCAATAAAAAGCTGTGATTACAATTAAAAACAGAAGTATGTGCTTCTATTGCTACAGAACAACAACCTTAAAGGGATACTAAACCCCAAAAAAATGTTTTACACCTATTATCAATTTAATTGTTCTCTTGGTATCTTTATTTGAAAAAGCAGGGATGTAAGCTTAGGAGCCAGCCCATTATTTTTTGTTCAGCGCACTGGATAGCGCTTGCAGATTGGTGGCTGCTTTTAGTCACCAATTTTTAACAAGATTAAATGCGTTGTTACAATAATCCAGAGTGACGCCACCGACTTATCCATACTGCCGGTTTTGGACTGTTTTCCATGCTGGACACCCTGGTCTCTGTTTTAGACAATTCTTAAAAAAAAAAAAAAGCACTCTCACTTCATATAATCAACTAAAAACAGCTCTAGCACAGGGGTGTGAAAATGGCTCAGCAGTGAAAGGTTTAAAGATGATCCATACAAAATAAAACAAAACGTAAAATCACAAAGCAGGTTAGTACTGGAGTTTATATTTCCTGATAATCCTCCTTAACAGAGGTTATCCCAACGGGACCTAACTGTCTGGAAACTCTGTAAAGCAGAGTGGCAAAACAGACATGAAATCGATCATAGACCAGCATTTCACTGAAAATAAAGCAACCAGAGATCTCTCTAGAGTACCAGTATTACAAGACAGCAGTCTCATACTAAAACAGCTGGGAGTTACTTAGGATTGAATGAGGCAGGGAATGACGGGAATATATAAAATAAAAAAATATAGAAATAAAAATAAAGGATGCATTAAAAAAAAAGAAAGAAAAAAAAAAAACAGAATATTTGACAAGGTTGTAACATATGAAAATATATTGTATCAAACATTAAAAGGATTTTTTCTCAGCCATATAATAATCATACATACAGTCAAAAATCTGACTTGTGTATTGGCTGCTAATTACAATGTTATCAGCAAAAATTGCAGTGGAAATAAGTTGGGAGTGAAAACTTTATAAAGAATAAAGAAAATGTTTATCCATGGAAAAACAGCTGTATACAATGGGGTAAATCAAATATCATAAAGTCTCAAAGAGGCAATGGTTTTCAGGTTTTTAAGATCTAAAATAAAAATAAAAACCTTGTTCCCTGTTTGACTCTCTGGTGATCATCTCGAGTTTTTATAAAATGTTGTTGTAATATAAAAAGGTTTACTTTACTTAAAGGGACAGTCAAGTCCAAAAATTGTAATTTTAAACAACTTCCTAATTGGCTTTTATCACCCATTTTGCTTTGTTCTCTTGGTATTCTTAGTTGAAAGCTGAACCTAGGAGGTTCATGTGCTAATTTCTTAGACCTTGAAGACTGCCTCTAATCTGAATGCATTTTGACCACTAGAGGGCATTAGTTCATGTATTTCATATAGATAACATTGAGCTCATGCACGTGAAGTGACCTAGGAGTGAGCACCGATTGGCTAAAATGTCTTTCAAAAGAACTGAAATAAGGGGGCAGTCAGCAGAAGCTTAGATACAAGGTAATTACAGAGATAAAAAGTATATTATAACAGTGTTGGTTATGCAAAACTAGGGACTGGGTAATAAGTGAATTAACCAAGGAGTGAGCACTGATTGTCTAAAATGCAAGTCTGTCAAAAGAACTGAAATAAGGGGGCAGTCAGTAGTGATGTCTCGAACAGTTCACCGGAGAACAGTTCCTGGCGAACATAGCTTGTTCGCATTCGCCGCTGCGGGCGAACATATGCGATGTTCGATCCGCCCCCTATTCGTCATCATTGAGGAAACTTTGACCCTGTATCTCACAGCCTTCAGACACATTTGAGCCAATCAGCAGCAGACACTCCCTCACAGACCCTCTCAGCTCCTGGGCAGCAGCCATTTTAGATTCATTACGATCTTGCTTTCTTAGTGAGAGGAGGTTTAGTGATGCTGCTGCTGACATTATAGGGAAATAGATAGCTAGGCTAGTGTATTTAGTGTCCACTACAGTCCTGAAGGACTCATCTAATCTCTGCTGTAAGGACAGCACCCCAAAAACAAAATTTATGCTTACCTGATAAATTTATTTCTCTTGTGGTGTATCCAGTCCACGGGTTCATCCATTACTTGTGGGATATTCTCCTTCCCAACAGGAAGCTGCAAGAGGACACCCACAGCAGAGCCTCCCCTAACTACCACCCCCAGTCATTCGACCGAAGACAAGCAAGAAAAAAAGGAGAAACTATAGGGTGCAGTGGTGACCGTAGTTTAAAAATAAAAAACACCTGCCTTAAAATGACAGGGCGGGCCGTGGACTGGATACACCACAAGAGAAATAAATTTATAAGGTAAGCATAAATTTTGTTTTCTCTTGTAAAAGGTGTATCCAGTCCACGGGTTCATCCATTACTTGTGGGATACCAATACCAAAGCTTTAGGACACGGATGAAGGGAGGGACAAGGCAGGAAATTAAACGGAAGGCACCACTGCCTGTAAGACCTTTCTCCCAAAAATAGCCTCCAAAGAAGCAAAAGTATCAAATCTATAGAATTTAGAAAAGGTATGAAGCGAAGACCAAGTCGCCGCCTTACAAATCTGTTCAGAGGCCTCATGTTTAAAAGCCCATGTGGAAGCTACTGCTCTAGTAGAATGAGCTGTAATTCTTTCAGGAGGCTGCTGGCCAGCAGTCTCATAAGCTAAGCGTATTATACTTCTTAGCCAAAAAGAAAGAAGTTGCTGAAGCCTTTTGGCCTCTCCTCTGTCCAGAGTAGACAACAAACAAAGCAGATGTTTGACGAAAATCCTTTGTAGCTTGTAAATAAAACTTTAAAGCACGAACCACATCAAGATTGTGTAATAGACGTTCCTTCTTTGAAGAAGGATTAGGACATAGTGAAGGAACAACAATCTCCTGATTGATATTCTTATTAGATACCACCTTAGGAAGAAACCCTTATTTGCATGGAAAATCAGATAAGAACTAAATTTAAACTCCATGGCGGAGCAACAGGTTTAAACACAGGATCCTAACTAAAGCCTGACAAAACGCCTGAACGTCTGGAACCTCAGCCAGACGTTTGTGCAAAAGAATAGACAGAGCAGAAATCTGTCCCTTTAAGGAACTAGCTGACAAACCCTTCTCCAATCCTTCTTGGAGAAACGATAATATCCTAGGAATCCTGAACTTACTCCATGAGTAACCGTTGGATTCACACCAATGAGGATATTTACACCATATCTTATGATAGATTTTCCTGGTGACAGGCTTTCGAGCCTGAATTAAGGTATCAATGACCGATTCGGAAAAACCACGCTTTGATAGAATCAAGCGTTCAATCTCCAAGCAGTCAGACGTAGAGAGGTCAGTGCATTTGGTACACATTTTGGGTTCCACAATGGCTTCTAAACATAATGAACAAGGAGTTTCCTCTATGTCAGACATGTTTAACAGACTAGTAATGAGACCAGCAAGCTTGGAAAACACTTTAATAAATGTGAAAAAAGCAATAATAAAAAACGGTACTGTGCCATTAAGAGAAAAAAACTACCACATAAACTGCAAAACAGTGAAAAAAATTAGTAAACTACAAAATTTTTACAGTGTGTATAAGGGACTAAAGCAGCATTGCAACCACTTGCAAATGGATGATTAACCCCTCAGGCCCAAAAACGAATTAGAAAAACATTAAACCTGTTAACAAACAGTCAAACACACTGCCACAGCTCTGCTGTGGCTCCTACCTGCCCTTAAAAACGATTTTTGCAGGAACAAAACCCTCTATAGAGGTCCTATAAGCCAGAGGACTCCTTCAGGGAAGCTGGATGTCTCAGACTGTAAACGAAAATAGGCCCCTCCCACCATGCACTCAATGTCAGAGGGCCTTAAAAAAGTACTCCTAGGAGTAATCTAACAAGCCATGTGGAAACTAGGCCCCAAATAAAGATTTATCACCCTCAGAGAAAAAAGTTTTTATTTATAAATCATGCAAACGTTTTTACACTAAGTAATATAGGTATTAACATGAATATTATCCCTTTTTGCAAGCATGATCCCAGTTGTTGTTAAATCACTGTATCAGGCTTACCTTAAATATACCAGGCACTGTCAGCATTTTCTAGACCTTATCTCTCTAGAAAAAAATATACTGAACATACCTCAAAGCAGGCAATCTGCAGACCGTCCCCCCAACTGAAGTTTTCTTTCCATACTCTTCAGTTATGTGTGAGAACAGCAATGGACCTTAGTTACAAACCGCTAAGATCATCAAACCTCCAGGCTGAAGTCTTCTTCCAATTTCTGCCTGAGAGTAAAAACAGTACAACGCCGGTACCGTTTAAAAATAACAAACTTTTGATTGAAGGTAAAAACTACACTAAGTCACCACATCTCTCTTGATACTTCCTTTCTTGTCGAGAGCTGCAAGAGAATGACTGGGGGTGGTAGTTAGGGGAGGAGCTATATAGACAGCTCTGCTGTGGGTGTCCTCTTGCAGCTTCCTGTTGGGAAGGAGAATATCCCACAAGTAATGGATGAACCCGTGGACTGGATACACCTTTACAAGAGAAAAGCCCTTTTTAGGGCTAGAACTTCAGTCTTTTTTTTTTTTTTTTTTTTTTAATTTTATTTGCATTGGCCTGGCTTTCAGCCTGTGTGTGAGGCTCACAGCATATACTGTGATTAGTGCCACCACTGATATCTGCTTACATTAGTGTAAATTTAAACAACAAAACTTTTAAATCATTTTGCTAGTGTAATCTAATTTAATTTTCTATCAGGCCTGTGTGTCAGGCTTACACAGCATATACTGTGGTTAATTGCTGTTCCAGCAGCCACCAATCATATCTGCTTAACATTATTTTAAATTAAAAAAAAAAAAAAACGTTTAAATCATTTTGCTAGTGTAATCTAATTTCATTTTCTATCAGGCCTGTGTCTCAGGCTCACACAGCATATACTGTGGTTAATTGCTCTGTGCCAGCCACCACTCATATCTGCTTAACATTATTGTAAATTTAAACAACAAAACTTTTAAATCATTTTGCTAGTGTAATCTAATTTAATTTTCTATCAGGCCTGTGTGTCAGTCTCACATAGCATATACTGTGGTTAATTGCTGTGCCAGCAGCCACCACTCATATCTGCTTAACATTATTTTAAATTTAAAAAAAAAAAACCTTTTAAAATCATTTTGCTAGTGTAATCTAATTTCATTTTCTATCAGGCCTGTGTGTCAGTCTCACACAGCATATACTGTGGTTAATTGCTGTGTCAGCAGCCACCACTCATATCTGCTTAACATTATTTTAAATTAAAAAAAAAAACCTTTTAAATCATTTTGCTAGTGTAATCTAATTTCATTTTCCATCAGGCCTGTGTGTCAGGCCCACATCATATAGTGTGATTAATAGCTGATCGATACTACATCATACCTGATGTTTTAAAGCACGTTATTCAAAAAAAAAAATTAGGAATGTTAGGTGATTAAGGCACTTTATGGCTTAAAACCAGACTCTGCATCAACTATGTAATTTTCCGTGGGAGTTTTGCCATGGATCCCCATCCGGCATGCCACAGTCCAGGTGTTAGTCCCCTTGAAACAACTTTTCCATCACTATTGTGGCCAGAAAGAGTCCTTGTGGGTTTTAAAGTTCGCCTGCCTATTGAAGTCAATGGCGGTTCGCGAACAGTAGCGGAAGTTAGAGTCCGCCGTTCGCGAACCGAAATTTTAAGGTTCGCGACATCACTAGCAGTCAGCAGAGGTTTAGATACAAGGTAATTACAGAGGTAAAAT
The DNA here is from genome assembly GCF_027579735.1 of Bombina bombina. Lineage (NCBI taxonomy): Eukaryota > Metazoa > Chordata > Amphibia > Anura > Bombinatoridae > Bombina > Bombina bombina. Next base: position 126,499,451 of record NC_069499.1, read on the forward strand.
GTGTATTATAAGTGTGTTGGTTATGCAAAACTGGGGAATGGGTAATAAAGGGATTATCTATTTTTTAAAATAACAAAAATTCTGGTGTTGACTGTCCCTTTAAGTAATAAAATGTATATAGTGTGTTTTAATTCATATTTTGTTCCATTTTCTGGTAAATTAAGTCTTTAAAAAGGCATCATCATACAAAAGAAATGTTTTCCAAATCTGAGAACTGGAAGAGTCCATTGCACATTTCACAAATCTTATCTGGCTCCGTATTTGTTCCTAATTGACTGCAACATGGATAGTATAATAGATGGTAAAAAAAAAAAAAACTACATTTTGCTAAATGTGACTAGTGTTGTCTATTCATGAAACAATACCATTGTGGCTCCTCCAAATTAGGCAAGTGGTAGTCACTGAACAACAATTCCAGCAAAAATAATTTATTTGGAGAGCTTTAACACTCTGCCTGTATTTACTGCAAGACAATGTAAAAGTAATTTTGCATCCCTTTAATAGCAGGCCTTACTTAAAAGTACATTTACACTTTTATTAAAATTTTGCTTTGTGAGGTCAAAAGTAAAAGTAAAATTATGTAACCTAGGTAATTCTTTAAAATGCTGCATATATTGCCAAAATCAGCTATTAATCCTCAGCAGTTTGAAGCAGTGACGTGCAGTCATAGGAGGCAGGTGAGGCAGCGCCTCATCTGTCCTATGTGTGTAATTACACTTTTTAAATAATGTTTTAAAAAAATTTTTTTTTTTATTTTATTTTTTTTTTTTTTTTTGGGGGGGTATCCCAATGTACCCCATGTACCCCCCACCCATCGCAGCCGACCCCGCCGCCATGTAAAAAATAAACGGAACTATTATTAAATGATCCAAGGCACAAGACAAGATTCCATATCCATATTGCGCAAAGGAGAGGCTGTGAGCCGTTCAGCTGTCCCTCCTTTACGCAATATGTTATGTATTGAGCAAATGAGCCGCTAGAGACTGCCGCCAAGTGGCACTTAAGGCTCAAGTTCATGCGGCCCATATGCTCAATACAGAGGCTATGTTTATTAGCAGCCTCAGCAGGGGCACAGCCAATAAGCGCCTCTTTTACATAGTGGGTCTGTCTGGCGCAGGGCGGGAAATAGAGAACAGAGGCGCGGAGAGAGATGCATAATTGAATACAGTCACGTGAGTCATCATGGCCTCAGTGAAGTTAGGTCCATAGTGAACAGTCAGGACTCAGGGCAGTGGAAGGAGCCGGAGGTAAGTGACGATTGGCAGCATAAAGCACAGCCTCTGCAATATGTGGACCGGGTGACTGGATTACTCCGGTGACCGGTCCACATATAAATCACCTCCAGCTCCATCGAGTCCACCCACCCACCAAGTGCCCTGCATAGAAATTTTGACGCAGCGCATCGCAAAGCTCCAGCTACTAATATATCATATATCACATTAGTAGCTGGAGCTTTGCGATGCATCAAAATTTCTATGCAGGGCACCTGGTGGGTGGGTGGACTCGTGGAGCTGGAGCCTTGAGGTGATTTATATGTGGACTGGTCACCGGAGTAATCCAGTCACCCAGTCCACATATTGCATTTGCAGGGGCTGTGCTAGTCAGTTCAGAGGTGACAGCAGGCAGGACAGGGCATGACTTGGGGGCCACTGGTAACGTGGTGAACTTTCATCAAGTTACTGATTAAGTTAATTACTCCTTGTACTGGCCCACTTTCCAGAATCTTTACTAAATGTAGAAGGCGGCGGCCAGTGTTCCAAAGATCATGTAAGAAAAGTAAAGGGATGTATAGAAGCAATGCGATCCTAAGGAGGAGCAGTTCCTTATATGACAGCTTGCTATACACAGATCAGTTATTTAAGGTCATTGACTATAAGTAAAACACAAAGCCATGCTTTATAACTAACGTGGCTGCCTTAAACTAAGAGAACATAGGTGTCATCATTTCTGCCAGTAATACACATATCAGTGGATAATATCATTGAGTAATATCATGGAGCCATATTTGTAAAATATTGAAGCACAGAAGGCCTTTAAAAATGTAGCTGCTTCTTGAACGACTTAAAAACTAGACAGCTGTTTGAAATACCTGACTATCTAGTTGACAACAATCTAAATTGTGCAGTTAAAATCCAGGGAAAGTATAATAAACAGAAAGCTGAACCGCAAATTCAAAGTATTGGTATATAGGCATATTATACATTTCAAGGTTGTCAGTCTACTAAAATTACTAAGAGGTATCATATATCACATTAGTAGCTGGAGCTTTGCGATGCGTTGCGTCAAAATTTCTATGCAGGGCACCTGGTGGGTTGGTGGACTCGGAGCTGGAACCTGGAGGAGATTTATATGTGGACCGGTCATCGGAGTAATCCAGTGTCACCCGGTACACATATTGCATTTGCAGGGGCTGCGCTAGTCAGTTCAGAGGTGACAGCAGGCAGGACAGGGCATTGGGGGCCACTGGTAACGTGGTGAACATTGTGAGGGGAGGGAGGAAAAGGTAACTGTTTAAATTGTAGTTGCCTAACTTGCCTGTCTTACAGTAAGAAAGGAGTGTTTATTTTTTAGTTGATGTGCTGATCATGCAGCTGATGTTTCATTTAGTGCTTGTATGGGACTCACACTGAGGATGTGTATTTATACGCAAAAGAAACATATGGTGTTAAACAGTAAACCACTTTCTTTTTTTCTTGCGGAATAAGCATGTCTCAGTGTAGCCACTGCCTGTAGCTAGATAACAGAGCAGACATTACAGAATTTAGGTTTTATTGTTGCATAATAAAACCTAAAAAGTCCTCTGAGCATGGGCAATAAACTGCAGCTAGATTAGATGCAGTTAGATTGAATGTTTCCTAGCAACGCTTGAAAGGAAAAAGGGCTACCTTGCCTTCATAAAGCTCTTTTGTTGCTGAGAGAGGAAGTAATGGACACTGCAGAAATGAAGATATTCTATTTTTTTTTCTCTTTTTAATATAACCACTGCTTTAGTGATTTTTTTAATTAAAATAATGAGGAAAAATGTTCCTCTATTGTAAGCTATTAAAGGGATATAAAATAACCTGTTTCATTATTGTAATGAAAAGCACTAAGCAGTGGGATATACTTAAAGGGACACTAAACCCAATTGTTTTCTTTCATGATTCAGATAGAGCATGCAATTTTATAATTTACTCCCATTATCAAATTTTCTTTATTCTCTTGGTATCTTTATTTGAAATGCAAGAATGTAAGCTTATATGCCGGACCATTTTTGGTGAACAACCTGGGTTGTTCTTGTTTATTGGTGGATGAATTTATCCACCAATCGGCAAGTGCTGTCCATGGTTCTAAACCAAAAATAGCTTAGATGCCTTTTTCAAATAAAGATAGCAAGAGAACGAAGAAAAATTGATGATAGGAGTAAATTAGAAAGTTGCTTAAAATTGCATGCTCTATCTGAATCGCGAAAGAAAAAATTTGGGTTCAGTGTCCCTTTAAATTTTACTTAATAGAAATAATTTCAATATGTATTCATAATTTTAAAATTATTTTACCCATCTATTCCTTTTTTTTATTTAATTTTTGAAGGGTCCATGATTAAATGTCACAACCCCAAAAGGGGGACGTGACCCCTTCAGGATGGCAAATAGTAAAGTTTCCTTTTAAAGTGTTGCTTGGAGACATCTGCTCTAGTTGTAGTTCGTTTATTGCCCCTGCTCAGTAGACTACTTTTGCTGCAAAAATCATCTAACGTTACAGAACTTATCTAGCAGCAGGAAATGGCTACACTAAGGATTTCCAAGTGCTTGTTTAGCAAGAAAACTTGTAAATGTTTTGCTGTGTAACACACTGTTTATTTGTTTACTCTTTCAAAAGAATGAATAGCTTGCATATATTTTACAAGTATATCTTAGCTTGTGATACCCTTGCAATGAAGAGTGTAAATTAATTTTGCAGACCTGTTCTTAGTGTGCTTCACTTGACCTTTAGTCACAGCTTCCCTGCCTGATAATGGTATAATATGCATTAAAGGGACTAAACAGTGACATTTGTCATTTTTAAAAGGTTCAATTAAGCACAGCAAAACTACATTGTATTACTTTCATTATTTATTTATTCCAACTGTAATTTAAGTTGGAAATGTATGGATTTTCCAGAAGAGCGCAACAAGGCAGGCTTCAGAAGCCTATCCTTGTTACATATCTCTCACTAGTTTGGAGTTTCTGTTCTACTGAAGCCAGACAATGGAGATTTTGTGAACACCGACAGTGGTAAGCCCTGTCCTCTCCAGACACAGGTCCAGATAGTGTTTATTTAAAAAAGGTCACGGCCGGGTGGAGTTGCAAACTAGGTGTAAATCTCTTCTAATAATGTACCAACTCTGCTGATAAGCTTAATCTTTTGAAAAGCTATGTAAAAAATTTTGTGGTTACAAAGTGTTTGTTGTCACTTTAAGAAGATTTTGACTCAATAGTTGGGTCCAAGCAGTGCCACTTTCATCTTTTTACTTTTTTTTTATTTATTTGAGTTTTAGTAAGGTTACTGGGATTATATTGCACTAGATTTCTTTAGAAACCATTAGATCTGTCACCAGATGGAGCTCATCTTTGTTCCAATGTCCTGGCTTTGCAATGAATAGTCTTTTAAGATTGAAATAAATGTGTTCTTTGTCATTGGAAATCATTGGAGTCTTGATTCTTCCTTTTTTAAAATACTATATTGATAACTTATTTGTCTTCATATATGTACTTCAAATTATTGCTCAATACCTTCACCATAGGCTGGTTTACCCTTCTCATGTGAGTCTGATGAAAGCTTTGACACATGAAGGTTCCTTGAAGATAGCTGCCCTTCTGAATGCAATATTGTAATGCCCTTAAAGAGACACATTGATAATCTCTGTACCTACAGTGGTTTGTCCACAACAGCAAATTGTACTTCTGAAAAATTAACATCAACTGAACCCTTTTGTTGGTATATATGTTTATAGTTGGTAGGGCAAATCGAAAGTAATACATTAACAACACTCTTATGACAAAGGCATTGTCCATACAGGCAGATAATACATTACACCAGAGGAATGAGTAGATCTTAGCCAATCCTTAACTAACATGACAGATATTCAGATTGCTTTCTTGTTTTATTTCTTCGTTTCTAGTATACCCTTTGAAAAGATGAAGACTGAGATTTTGAGAACGTTAACATAATCCTGATAAAGTTACGGAATTTTTAATATTTCATTATCAGTTTTGTCTTTGAAAGGTTAAGACTCTGATTTTTGTTAAGATCAGGATGCTATCCTGCCAACGGTAGATCTGTATTGCCTTATGGTTAAAGCCCCTAAAGCAATTCATGCTTTATGTATAAAGTCCCACACTCCTTTGAGGCCAAAAAAAGAAAATTCTCTAGCCTAGGTCATCTTCAAACCAGTGATGTCAGAGGTTGGTGAGGCACTAGATATGATACGTCGGAGAAACACATATGCCGCAGGCCGCAAGTACCCCAACAGGGCAGGTTTTAATTAAAGCTGAACCAGTGCACAGGTGAAATAATCAGCTGATGGTTGAGAGCAAGTTAGTAACGGCTCTTAATGGTAAGCTGATTACTTCACCTGTGCACCAATTCAACTATAATGAAAACCTGGCCTGTTGGGGCTACTTGAGGACCATGGTTGAGAAACACTGCATTTAAGCACCAGCTCATCTGGATACCAGTAGATAAAAGCATATAGTAAAAGTATTGCATATGTCTCAAATACAGCTCCAATACTAGCAGATAAAGCCATGTAGTAAAGTTATAAATATATCTCAAATTTAGATCCAATACTAGCTCCAATATATTGACCTCTCCTGCATTATATTACTCACTAAATAAAGGATCTTGCACTGAACTGTGCAAACTATAAATTGCTTTTCTGCTTTCTTTTAACTAGATAGGTGTCAGAATGTTCCCATCAGAAACTTCACACTAAAGGGAAAATGCAGAGTAATTAAATTCTATATTTTTAAATAAATATATTTCAGACAACTCAGGACTACAGTGTGTATATGTGTATGTAAACTATGTATATGTGTGTGTATATATTATGTATGTGTGTGTGTGTGTGTGTGTGTGTGTATGTATGTATGTATGTATGTATGTATGTATGTATGTATGTGTTTTTTGTGCATTTGTGTGTTTGTGTATATGTGTGTGAATTTCACTTATAAAATGATTAGTTGTAGCACATAATTAGCAGTGCTAGTTTTCCTACCAATTAATATGTCAGTGTTACAGAATAGGGCTTGTAAGCATAAGCAAGCTAATGCAAAGATTACAAAGGGGGCAATACAATGGGACACCCTCTGCATTTCCTATTTTATTCTTCCTTTACATATGACCTGGAGAATTGGTGGGGGGTGTTTGAGTTTCAGCTTCCAAAGAGTTTGCTGAGCTACACAGCAACCTGAGAAATTTTACAGGAGGGTAGTACTGCCCCCCTACACCCCCCCCACTCCATGACCCTAAAATTCCTTCTGTTTTTTAAAGGACCAGTCAACACTGTAGATTTACATAATTAACAAATGCATGATAAGAAGACAATGCAATAGCACTTAGTCTGAACTTCAAATGAGTAGTAGATTTTTGTTAAATAAATTGCAAAGTTATGTCTATTTCCACTCCCCCTGTACCATGTGACAGCCATCAGCCAATCACAAATGCATATACGTATATGCTGTGAATTCTTGCACATGCTCAGTTGGAGCTGGTGACTCAAAAAGTGTAAATATAAAAAGACTGTGCACATTTTGTTAATGGAAGTAAATTGGAAAGTTGTTTAAAACTGCTGCTCTATCTGAATCATGAAGTTTAATTTTGACTTTAGTGTCCCTTTAACATTTTTTTCTGCTAAAAGAGCACAGTTTCATATACCTTTAAATGATGAGTTCCAACAAGGACTTTGCTTACAGCATATGTAAACGTTCAAAGGCACTGGTATTCTCCGTTGTGCCAAAGGTCAAATGAGTTGAAGAGGCTTGGATCAACCCATTTGTTTAAACAATTGTGAGTAGACCATAGATCTTTAGTAGAGTTATCCTATAAATAGGCTTACCATAAATTTTAAGAGGTGAAACTGGGACCACCTGGCGTGGTGCCAGTGGGGACGTGGTCAAGGGGGCGTGGAGCGAATTTTAAAAAAAACCTCACAAATATATAATTTAATCTCTTTAAAAATAGGCTCTGACTGGAATAGAAGGTATCTATAAGTGGCACTAGATCATTCAGTTATATGAAAGTAGTTAGGGTTGGAAAAGTCAGAAATTAAAGCAGAAACTACTCAGAGATGGTGAGAATATGGCTATGCAAATTAGTATTTCTACATATGTAGTGGAATTATATTATTTTGAACAATATACATGTTGGCATCTGTGTTCGCAGTGCTAATTATCATTAGTATGACCAATGCAACAGCATGGTGCCCATAAGGAGACACATACAGGCCCTGCAATAGTACAGGGATGGAGGTAGATACTGTTATATGGAAGCATTAAACTGTTGGTCTGTATTCATGACCAGATTTTACTAATAAAACTGAATAAACAGTCAGTAGTTGAAGAGCAGGGGCAGAATGGTGATTGATGGGAGGCTATTTCTTGACAAGTCTGGGACATAACTAAAGAAACCCTAGGCCCCATAGCAAAATGTAAAAAAAAAAAAAAAAAATGTGCTTCTCCTTTACACCCTTCCCTTTTATTTTTCACCCATATAAAAGAGTAATCATTTGATCTGTTGCACTTGAATGCTTCATTAGGGGGGGACAACTAAGGCTAATTTTTAAATCTCTATTTAACCTCTTTGCATCTGCTGTATAATAGTGGGAGATGAGACAAAATGAATTGCAAGTACCACAAACATCCTTCCGATTGGAAGCCACACTCATCTTTTCTGAGTTTTGAGGGGGCATTCAGGGATGTACACAGTATAGCATTTCGTGATAATACCGCCAATGTCAGCTATGCTAGGCAATTGCAATCAGAATGTAAAAAAAAAAAAAAAACAGCTTTTACATTGCCGGTATTTTTAATCCCAGCACCGACTGGGACAGAATGATCAATCGGGTGGGACACTGGGACTGCACCTCCAAACAGGGACAATCCCAGTCAAACTGGGACTTCTGGTAAGCCTACCTATAAAGCTTATTTTGATAAACTAAGTAAAGCCTTGGTGAAAAACCTGACATTACAAGAGCAACAGCTTGCTTTATTGAAAGCTTTTAGGTGTCAGCAATGGATACCAAGAGAAAAAGGAATAAAGAAATTGGAATGTTTTTTTTAAATAGTATATTTTAAAAAATAAAAACTAAATTTCCCATGATGCTTAGGCACTCTTAAGTCCAGTCGAGCATCATGGGAAATGTAGTTCTGAAACATCTGGTGTGCCAAGCATTGCCATCACTGCTCTGTACTGATTTAAAATCCAGAGACCGTGCAATTGCATTATCTTTTTATGTTGATTATACAATTCTACTGTATTTAATGGTCCATTTAAACTTTTTTTGCCTTTGTCTTAAAATTCATCAATCTGTTTTTAATGTGTAGAAAACTTAGCTATAACTATAGTTTAAGTTATTTGCTTTTTTTTTCTAGTTATCCTCAAGTCTTCTTTACAACATATATACTGTATAAGTGGATGATGATTATATAATCACAAAAGTTAAAATGTTTACTCCTTTATCCCTTTAAAATGTTCCCATATATTTTCTGTTTGTTTAAATTATTCCCTTCCATAAGCATGGTAGAAAACAAAGAAAGACAAATCTAGGTAGAAAACACCAACAACCACCACAACCACCACCACCAAGTATAAGAATACACAATGTTTTTCCTAAAAAAAATAGATAATCAGAAGCTTATTTTTATTATAAATGTAGGTCTTCTGCTTATTCAGACATAGGCTAATAATAACAAAATATAATCATCATCCACTTATACAGTATATATGTTGTAAAGAAGACTTGAGGATAACTAGAAAAAAAAAAAAAAGAAAAAAAAAGCAAATAACTTAAACTATAGTTATAGCTAAGTTTTCTACACATTAAAAACAGATTGATGAATTTTAAGACAAAGGCAAAAAAAGTTTAAATGGACCATTAAATACAGTAGAATTGCATAATCAACATAAAAAGATCGTGCAATTGCATTATCTTTTTATTGCATTGTCTCCGGATTTTAAATCAGTACAGAGCAGTGATGGCAATGCTTGGCACACCAGATGTTTCACACCAGATGTTTCAGAACTACATTTCCCATGATGCTCGACTGGACTTAAGAGTGCCTAAGCATCATGGGAAATTTAGTTCTGAAATATCTGGAGTGCTAAGGTTCCTCATCACTGGTCTAGAGTTTTTCTGACAAATAAAAAAAAAAAATTACTTTAATTTGCCAGCATCATGTGACAGACATCAGCCAATCAGACTCGCATATCCACTAAACTCTTGCACATGCTTCAGAAAAAAAGTATGTAAATGAAAAATAAAAAAAATAGAAAGTCTCTAAAAAAAAACATTCCCTATCTGAGTCATGAAAGTTTTATTTTGATTTTAGTGTCCCTTTAAACTGCATGCTCTGAGTCATGAAAGTTTAAAAAAAAAAAAAAAATCACCCTTTCATGATTTAGATAGAGCAAGCAATTTTAAACAACTTTTAAATTTGCTTCCATTACCTAAAATGTGCACAATCTTTTTATATGAACAATTTCTGAGGTACCAGCTAGTAGTGAGCATGTGGAAGAATTCACATATAAACTATAACAAAATATATAAAATAAATATAATTTTATAGTATTTGAGATTATTTTTATTTCAGACAACAGATTTGGATATAAAAACCTCCCGTGTTGCAATGCTAAGACTCTGGATTTGGTTTATTGTGAATTTTTTATGTGATGGTGATAATAAACAAAAACAGATAAAATTACATTTATTATTTTTATTATCATGAGTTATTTGTAAAAACGCCAACAGATTTCGCAGCACTAACATTTACAACTAGAAGTGAATATTTGCAAGTGGCATTCCTTCTACTGTGCAAAAGGAACATAGTTGAGACTGATGAGGCAACTTCATTTCTTTGGTCTGGTATTTAAAATACAGATAAAAGTCTCTCTTTTCTAATTGTTCCAGGAATTACAAAGGTCAGTTAATAGTGTGGATATTGTTACCAACAATCAGCTTCTGTCGGGGATTTACATTCTTAGAGTTCAGCTCTTCAGTTGAAACAAAGTGGCTACTATACAGACTACGGTCTGTAGGGCCGCTACACACAATTAGCTTTATTGAACTCAGTTCATTATAGGAAGGCCCGGATAAGACATTGATCAGTAAAGGATTGGAATTACAATGAAGTAACTAAAACAGCAGAATGAGGGTTTTTACTTTTTAAATGAATTACTACAGCTATTCTCTAAAGGGAAAAAAATCAATATAGACATAATTTAAAATAGTTCAAGAAATTAAGTTGAGAGCAAAAGAATGAATGTGTTCTGCCAAAGGTCATCATGCAAGACCTTAACATTTGCAAGGATTTTATAAATTTATGCCGCTGCTATAAAATGAAGAGAAAAAAAACAAAACTGCAAGATAGTTATTTAAAAGCATGAAAATAGAACACTTAAAGGGACACTAGTCAAAATTAAAATTGCGGCTCTATCTGAATCATGAAAGTTTAAACAACTTTCCAATTTACTTCCATTAACTAAATGTGCACAGTCTTTATATTTACACCTTGAGTCAACAGCTCCTACTGAGCATGTGCAAGAATTCCCAGAATATGAATTTGTGATTGGCTGATGGCTGTCACATGATTCAGGGGGAGTGGAAATACACAAGTCTACTACTCATTTGAGGTTCTGACTAAATGCTATTGCATTGTCTTGTTAGCATACATTTGTTTATTATGCAAATCTACTGGATTTATTGGTCCTTTAACTAGAAGACAACACCACTAATAGTTAATTAAGAATGCAAGTGAGAGATTTACAGGAAAAAGAAGACTTATAATTGCTTACACAATGCCAAGTAGTGTCAATACATTCCCTCTGGAATTAGGGATTCAAGAAGAACAAAATGAAACAAAAATAATGGACACATCTGATAAATAATAAAATAGAAAAAAAAAACGGAAAGAAGATGTTCAATTATGTAGTGCAAAGAACATTTTAAGCATTATATTTTTGGAAAACACAACAAATACTATTTACAAAAAGGGACATGAATCAATTTTTTCTTTCAGAATGCAGACAAAGCCTATAATTTTAAACAACTTTGCAATTGACTTCAATTGTCTAACTTTCTTAATTCTCTTGGTATTTTTTGGTGAATGAGCAACAATGAACTAGGGGGAGCTAGCTGTACACATCAGGTGAACCAATGACAACAGCTCGCCCCCCCCCCCCCCAACTGGGACAGTCCCGAATTTTAGGGGTCTGTCCCACATTGCCCCATGCATATTAAAAAAAAAAAAAAAAAAAAAGTAAATTCTATAGGCTCATACTCAGAAGCAGCTGGCTTTTCTTTGCCAGGGTTAGATACCTGTAGAAAAAAGGTATATACTGTATACCAAAACGAAGCAGGCCCCAATAAGATTAAAACATATGAAATTTATTCCAAGTATATAAAAAAAAAAAAAAAAAAACACGGCATCACAAAAAGATTAACTGAACTCAGCAAAGTAAGCAGCCAAATGGAAAATGGTCTGACCGGTTTCGGTCCTTCCGACCGTAATCTGAGGTCTATGATTACGGTCGGAAGGACCGAAACCTGACGGACCATTTTCCATTTGGCTGCTTACTTTGCAGAGTTCAGCTAATGTTTTTTTAGTATACTTGGAATAAATTTCATATGTTTTAATCTTATTGGAGCCTGCTTCGTTTTGGAATACAGTATATCCCTTTTTCAACAAGTCTACACAGAGCACTGGGGCTCCTATACACATCCAATGAAGCACACCTTCAAGCCAGGAGCCAATTGCAGGCCATGCATGCCGGACCCGTGACGTCACAACGTCAAACACAGACCGCGGACATTTGCAGACAGTGGATCTGATAAGAAGAAAAGGGAGACCGCAAGGCTTAGAGCGGAGATGGGAAAGGAGCGATGATCCCCTCAGCTAACTAATGATCCGGAAAAATTCAGCAAAGGGTGAGTCCATCTTGTAGTGTTTATGTAGCAGGACAGTGATTTACATTAACAGTATATTGAGGAATATGTCTATACTACTGCCTTCAGTCCCTTGATATCACATTGAGTACTATAGCACGGAGGTAGGAGGGACATGGTTCCAGTCCTCTGAGGTTGCATATGTATGAGTGCCGTTATAAGGACGATCATGTGATGGGACATAAAGGATTTGGACTGCCATAGAACTATTTGACCCATAGAACTATTTGACATTACATTAACACTAAGTAATAGGATTTAATACAGGCACACTCACATGTGGATACATTCTCTTTGTACAGGGTTAGATTCTCTGTGGAAAAGGAATGGTGTGTGGGTTAAGTAGGAGTAAGAAGGCTGTATACCCTCGGACCACAGGTAATGGTGACCTCTAACTTTTGGTAGTGATGCAGTCATGCGCCTGATAATACTAGCATGCCTTTAGTTTTATACGATGACCAGTGCTAACACCATGGTAAGACTGCCAACCCCAGGACACCATACAATGAATTAGATACCCATATATGATCTAGTGTATGTGTGTGTGTCTGCATGAGTGTGTGTATCTGCATGTATAAGTGTAAGCTACGTAGTGTGTGTGTGTGTCTGTGTGTATAAGTGTAAGCTATGTAGTGTGTGTGTGTCTGCGTGTATAAGTGTAAGCTATGTAGTGTGTGTGTGCGCGCATGTATAAGTAAGCTATGTAGTGTGTGTGTGTCTGCACGTATAAGTATGCTATGTAGTGTGTGTGTGTGTGTGTGTATGTATATCTGCGTGTGTGTCTGCATGTATAAGTGTAAGCTATGTAGTGTGTGTGTGTGTGTGTGTCTGCATGCATGTATAAGTATATGCAATGTAGGGTGCGTATCTGCTGTGTAGTGTGTGTGTGTGTGTGTGTGTATATATCTGCATGTATAAGAGTGTGTGTGTATATCTGCATGTATAAGAGTGTGTGTGTATATCTGCATGTATAAGAGTATGCTATGTAGTGTGTGTGTGTGTGTGTGTGTGTATGTGTGTGTGTGTGTGTGTATGTGTGTGTGTATGTGTGTGTGTGTATGTATATCTGCGTGTGTGCCTGCATGTATAAGTGTAAGCTATGTAGTGTGTGTGTGTGTCTCATGTATAAGTGTAAGCTATGTAGTGTATTTGTGCGCGAATGTATAAGTAAGCTATGTAGTGTGTGTGTGTCTGCACGTATGCTATCTAGTGTGTGTGTGTGTGTGTGTGTATGTATGTATATCTGCGTGTGTGTCTGCATGTATAAGTGTAAGCTATGTAGTGTGTGTGTGTGTGTCTGCATGTATAAGTGTGTGTGTGTCTGCATGCATGTATAAGTATATGCAATGTAGGGTGCGTATCTGCTGTGTAGTGTGTGTGTGTGTGTGTGTATATATCTGCATGTATAAGAGTGTGTGTGTATATCTGCATGTATAAGTGTATGGTGTGTGTGTGTGTATATCTGCATGTATAAGAGTGTGTGTGTGTGTGTGTGTGTGTGTGTGTGTGTGTATCTGCATGTAAAAGTGTATGCTATGTAGTGTGTGTGTGTGTGTGTGTGTGTGTGTGTATCTGCATGTATAAGTGTATGGTGTGTGTGTGTATATCTGCATGTATAAGAGTGTGTGTGTGTGTGTGTATCTGCATGTAAAAGTGTATGCTATGTAGTGTGTGTGTGTGTGTGTGTATCTGCATGTATAAGTGTATGCTATGTAATATATGTGTGTGTATCTGCATGTATAAGTGTATGCTATGCAGTGTGTGTGTGTGTGTGTGTGTGTGTGTGTGTGTATATCTGCATGTATAAGTGTATGGTGTGTGTGTGTATATCTGCATGTATAAGAGTGTGTGTGTGTGTATCTGCATGTAAAAGTGTATGCTATGTAGTGTGTGTGTGTGTGTGTGTGTATCTGCATGTATAAGTGTATGCTATGTAATATATGTGTGTGTATCTGCATGTATAAGTGTATGCTATGTAGTGTGTGGGTGTATCTGCATGTATACGTGTACGGGGTGTGTGTGTGTGCCTGTGTGACTGTATGTATAAGTATGATGTGTGTGTGTGTGTGTGTGTGTGTGTGTATGTATATCTGCATGTATAAGTGTGTGTGTGTGTGTGTGTGTGTGTGTGTGTATCTGCATGTATAAGTGTATGCTATGTAGTGTGTGTATCTGCATGTATAAGTGTATGCTATGTAGTGTGCGTTTGTGTATTTGAGTGTGTGTACATGTATATGTTTAGCTTGTGTTACTGTGCATTTTTGCCGACTTTAAAGGCTAGAATCTAGAATATTAATGGGGAATGCTGAGAGCAGTTTTAAAGAATCTATTATTAAATGTCCAATGAAGATAAAAATATTTAGCACTCTCTCTGAAAAGGCTAATTAAAGTGATGGTAAACTCTCCCCTTTTTAAAATCAGATCTGGAATGTAAGCGCTATTTTAGATGAAGTTTAATTCATTAGCTGTAATGAAGATGCGCTATAACTTACTTTTTATTATAGATATGAAATTCAAATACTGCATGCTCCTCCGCCCACTTCAAAAGTAAAATTTTCTGTGAGCTAACAGATTGAATTGTTGTCCAATCAGCGCTCTCCCCATATGGCACTTTTGTTGTAGCTAGAGCATTGATTGGAGAGTAATTCAATCATTTAGCTGACAGGAAAATTGACTTTTAAAGTGGGTGGTGTAACGTGGGGTGTTGGAGTTTAATTCATTAGCTTTAATGAAGATGCGCTAAAATTCAAACACCCCACGTTACACCACCCACTTTAAAAGTCAATTTTCCTGTCAGCTAAATGATTGAATTACTCTCCAATCAATGCTCTAGCTACAACAAAAGTGCCATATGGGGAGAGCGCTGATTGGACAACAATTCAATCTGTTAGCTCACAGAAAATTTTACTTTTGAAGTGGGCGGAGGAGCATGCAGTATTTGAATTTCATATCTATAATAAAAAGTAAGTTATAGCGCATCTTCATTACAGCTAATGAATTAAACTTCATCTAAAATAGCGCTTACATCTGATCTGATTTTAAAAAGGGGAGAGTTTACCATCACTTTAACCTTTTAATGCCGTTATGCCGTTCTATTCCGTCATAATTACACTGGGCTTTAAAGCCGTTATGACGGAATAGAACGTCATAGCTAACGGCTGTCCTGAAGCCTTCTGTGCTTCTAGAATTTGATCGCAGTCTGGAGGGCGTTCCCAGGATTGTAGGGACGCCCCCCAAATGCGATCCAATAATTGAAATCTCGCGATTGTATGCACGATCGCATAGTTTCAATTTGTCTACATCGGAACAGTTGTTCTGATGTAGGCACTTTAACCCTGTCACGAAAAGGGTTAAATACAGAGCTCACATAGCTAACCAGTCATTTGCGATGGTTTTTGATTTGCTGCCTTAGAGTATTAATTTTTTTAAGCCCCATCCCTGCTCTTGCCCACCACATAACACACTTTTGCCGTGGGGGGGGGGGGAAGGGGGCTGGAGTTTCTGTCCCTCTTGTGACTTATGAAATGTTGGGAGGTATGGTACATACATGTGAAGTCACTAATTAGCTGTTAGCTCCCAGAAGTGCATTCCTTTCCTTGAGCCTACCTATGTATGCTTTTCAACAAGAGATACTAAAAGAATAAAGCCCAGTAGAAGTAAATCTCAGTAAAATAATTGGAAAGTTGTTTAGAAATGTAATGATCTGTTGTAATCATTAACGTTTAATTTTGATTTTACTGTCTCTTTAAAAAGTGAAGACTTACACATACAGCCTATTATGCCATCACAACCACATGCACTGTATCTAGAAGTAATTGGGGAAACAGACTACACATTTGTTTGTTTTTTAAACTACCTTCCCAAACTTCTAGTTTTGCACAAAAGAAAAAAAAAAAAAAGTAATACCGCCCAGATTACAGTCACAAAACTGGAGGTAGCAGTCCCACATGCATTTGTTCAACTAGGTTTAAAAAGTACACACACATATGATTGGAGGAGGGGGGAAGATGAGTCAACAAATATAGTCCCAGCAAAAAACCTAAATAAGACAGGGAAGGCAGACTTGGGACAGAAAGTTGCGTTTCCAGAGAGCTACAATATAAAGCCCAATTTGCTTCCATTATCAAAGGTTTCCGTTGATAGCCTTTTGTTCTTTTTCATGAGAGCATACTAAGGTAGATTCAAAAGCGTGCATGTCTTGAGCACTATGAGAAAGCAATGTTTGCAACCATGTTTGTAACAATGTTTAACAATGCATAAAAACAGACATACATTGCAAAATGTACAGATTTTCTTTGCAAACAAATAATGCAGCAATTTTTTTCTAGCACTTATTTATTTGCGGCAACAAAAAGAATGAAGGAATGCACCATTTATTTTATTTCTCTGTAAGAGAAAGAAATGCTAGAAATAATAATAATGCAGTTTTGATATTCTTTTGCTAAATAAAGAAAGACAGGACAATTTGCGAATATACTTTATAGGTAGGTTGTCACTAGCACACTCCTGAGCCATTGCAACCTCATGATTATACCTCATCAATTTAAAATATATATCATAAAAAATTAACCCACTTTTCTTCCTTATTTCAGTACAAATTCCAATAAATTATCTGCAGAGCAAGAAAAGGCTTCCGATTTTGTTTATAAAATAACTCCAGGTCACAAAAGTTTAACACTGATAGGAAGCGGAACAGAGAGAGACGCTGATGTGAGATATTTTACAGCTCTGTTATTTCACCTCCTACCTCACTTGTTAACACTACACAGGCAATAAACAATGCTTTGCGGATATAGTTAATCTAATCTAACAGATGTCTGTAACAGCAACAACTTATTGGATTTCAAAGGCAAAAAGATTTCTTTAGATACTCACTGAATGTCTTGCAGATATCAGAGACCGCTTTGAAGACCTTGTCTGAGAAGTTTACTTTCACCTTCACATATTTCATATTTGGAAGCTGCAACCGGAGCAGTTTGTGTTGAGGGGTAAACTGTAACCTGGCATCTGCCTGTATGCCATATTTGTCCAGGGTCCAATGTGTTTTCAGAAGCCAGGTTCTTTTCTTTTCCCACCATAGCGCATGGTCTGACCAATCTTTCTTCACATCTGAAAGTATTAAAAAAATAAAATATTTAATCAAAATTATATGAAATTCAGGAAATGACAACATGCAAAAGTTAGTTAAAGGGACACTGAACCCAAATTTTTTCTTTCATGATTCAGATAGAGCATGCACATTTAAGCAACGTTCTAATTTACTCCTATTATCAATTTCTTCGTTCTCTTGCTTTCTTTATTTGAAAAAGAAGGCATCTAAGCCATTTTTTTAGTTCAGAACCATGGAAAGCACTTGTTTATTGGTGGATGAATTTATCCACCAATCAGCAAGAACACAGTGTGTTAACCAAAAATGGGCCGGCATCTAAACTTACTTTCTTGCATTTCAAATAAAGATACCAAGAGAATGAAGAAAATTTGATAATGGGAGTAAATTAGAAAGTTGCTTAAAATTGCATGCTCTATCTGAATCACAAAAGAAAAAATTTTGGGTTCAGTGTCCCTTTAACACTGGGAATCCCCTATGGTTTTTTCTTTTTTTTTGGGTGGGGCAAGAGCAGGAGAAATCATACCATCTGATTTAAAAACTATGTTTAGAACTTTTAAAATCAGAGTAATAGTCTCATCACTCTGAACGTTCATGTAAATATTTAACTATTCAAACTTTAAATAGTTTAAAAAAAAAAAAAAAAAAAACACCAACAAAAAAAAATACTGAATCTTTGCTCTTCCCAATAAGTGATGAAAAAAATGTAAAAGGAATTTAGAACTACTGTGATGAAATAGGGTCAGATGCCTGTTTTCTTATCAGAACAAAGTGTACAAAACAAACATAAAAAAAGGACACAAGACAGGGTAACAAATCAAAACTTTATATAAATTATGGAAATAACATTCATCCAGGTGGTCAGTTAAATTTTTAGTTCACATCCAAACCTCACAAATTTGCACACTTGTTAAAAGGGTAATTGGCATCCATGTACAAATAATAATAATAAAAAAAAAAAATATATCATAAAACAATAACAAATTGTTATAACAACTAATAAGTTAAATTATAAATAGTATGGTCCTTTATTAACCCCTTTCCCATCCATAGGACGTTCCATGCCATCCTAACTGAGCTTGGCTTTAGCACCATTAGGACGGCATGGAAATTCCTAGCCATTATGCTGTCCTGAAGCCTCTGTAGGTTTCTAACTGGGCTTACGGGCTGGAGGGCGTGCTTAGCATCAAAGGCACTCCCCCTAGACTTGATCCCATCATTAAAATTGCGCAATAGCATGTGTAATTTCGAATTTTTTTACTTATTTGTTTACATCAGACTTTGTTCCGATTTTAACAAGTAGAGGCAGAAAGGGGTTAAAGCCTGGTGCTTTTGTGCACCTCCTGTTTTTCCCCCAAAACAGACAAACGAATATCCCTTAAAAAGGTTGCAATGTTTGGAATCACAAAACAGACAAGCTTTGTTAAAGGGAAATTAAATCCAACAATTTTCTTTCATGATTCAGAAAGAGAACACAATTTTAAACAATATTCCTATTTACTTTTATTTATTTTGCTTCATTCTTCACATATCATTTATTGAAGAAATAGCAATGCACAAGGGTGAGCCAATCATAAGAGGCATCTATGTGCAGCCACCAATCACCAGCTACTGGGCCTATTTAGATATGCTTTTCAACAAAGTTTAAGAGAACAAAGCAAATTAAATAGAAGTAGTAAATTGGAAAGTCGCTTAAAATTGCATGCTCTTTCTAAATTATGAAAGAAAAAAAAAATGTGGGTTTAATGTCCCTTTAAGGATGATCAAGTTAGAAAATATGAAGCCACTGCATAGACTAGTATGTGCAACAGTAATCACAGCATAAGATTACCTAAAACTTGAATATTTAATGATACAATCTTGGAAAAATGTATTTACTAAACGCACATTAGCACTAATTGTTTGGATAACATTCAAGTCACTGAAGTATGTTTTTCACACTTATTAGGACCTCAAAATAGACGTAAATTTGTTTGGCTGTTTAGTTATACTCAAATCATAGGCAAGGAATAGAAAACCACACAGGGACAGCGGAATGCCTATGCTGTACTGTACTACTACATTGATTTAATAAAATATTGTGCATTGCCATAAGCATTTTCAATTATGAATCTTAACTCAATATGAACCTCACCCAATACAATTTCTTAACCTATTTATAGTCAATGGAAAATCGTGCCTTAGACGATGCAAACCTGGATTTATAGGATAATAGGAATACAAATGAGCTACCAGTACTACAACTGGGAACATTGTGTACCGTACAAGCACATGTATAAAAATGGTCTCATCACTTTATAAAAAGGAAAAACAATCAGTTATATCCAATTTTAGTTTACTAGGAACATTACATCCAAAGGGATATAAAGTAGCTGAGCTATTTATGCAACTAAACAGGACCAAAGACACACACAATTTACAACAGGGCTTGACAAATTGGTTTACAATCTAAGAGCAAGTCAAAACAGAGCAGAGCCAGAAATGTGTGTGGTCACATGGTGTGTAGATCTATATTTATGTACACAACATATGGTTCTAGGTAACAAGGGGTTAAAACCCTGAGTGACAGATATAACCCTCATGTAGCAGTATAGGGGTTTAAGCATTTCAGCTTTCACATAATACACTTGCAGTATTTTATCACCATAAACATGCCTGAAGCAGTCTTAAAGGGACCGTTTACCCCTAAACATTCCTCTCCTTTAATGTGTTCACAATGATCCCTTTTACTTGCTGGAATGCACTAAATGGTTTACAGAAAGGCTCATTTTCTTTTGCCAGTAGTATCCCTGCCTATATTGAAAGTTACTATACTTAAAATGGGCAGTACACTCCGATTTTCATATAACTGCATGTAATAGACACTATTATAAAAAAAGAATATGCACAGATACCAATATAAAAATTCAGTATAAAACCTTTTAACCCCTAAATGACCACAGCACTTTTCCATTTTCTGTCCATTTGGGACAAAGGGTATTTTTACGGTCTTTGTTTAGCTGTAATTTTCCTCTTACTCATTTACTGTACCCACACATATTATATACCGTTTTTATCGCCATTAAATGGACTTTCTAAAGATACCATTATTATTTTCATTGTATTTTATAATTTACTATATTTTTTTTTAATAAAATATGAGGAAAAAATGGGGGGAAAACCCCCCCAAAAAACCCACCACTTTTTCTAACTTTGACCCCAAAATCTGTTACATCTACAACCACCAAAAAACACCCATGCTAAAAAGTTTCTTAATTTGGTCCTGAGTTTAGAAATAACCAATGTTTATATGTTCTTTGCAAGTTATAGGGCAATACATACAAGTAGCACTTTGCTATTTCCAAACCACTTTTTTCCAGCGCTAGTTACATTGGGACACTGATATCTTTCAGGAATCCCCGAATATCCCTTGACACACATATACATATATATATATATACATATATATATATATATATATATACATATATATATATATATATACATATATATATATATACATATACATATACATATACATATATATATATATATATATATATATATATATATATATATATAGATATACACACACACCTGTTAAAATGTCAGGTTTCTGTGATGTAAAATAATTAGACAAAGATAAATCATTTCAGAACTTTTTCCACGTTTATGTGACCTATAAACTGTACAACTCAATTGAAAATCAAACTGAAATCTTTAAGGTGGAGGGAAGTAAACAAAAAAAACTAAAATAATGTGGTTGCATAAGTGTGCACAACTGGGGATGTAGCTGTGTTCAGAATTAAGCAATCACATTCAAAACCATGTTAACCCCTTAATGACAACTGACGTACCAGGTACGTCATGCATTAACAAGCAGTTAATGACAATGGACGTACCTGGTACGTCAGTTGTCTAACAGAGTGCTGGAAGCGATGACAAATGCTTCCAGCAGCTCTGAAGGTATTGCAGTGACGCCTCGATATGGAGGCATCCTGCAATACCATTTTACAAGCCCCCGATGCAGAGAGAGCCACTCTGTGGCCCTCTCTGCACCGGTAGCGATAGTGCCGGGTGTGAGGGTGCGCGTGCACGATGCGCGCGTGTGCACGTGAGCATGCATGTGCGCGTGCGCCCATTAGCCACACTGACACCAATGAATGAGGGCAGAAAGGTGGAAAAAAGGGATTTTTTTTAAAAAAAATATAAAAGGATCTGGGAGGGGGTGGGGGTCTGCTACACTACAGAAATAGTTTTTTTAAGTAAAAATAAAATAAATACTTTTTGGGGGGTTTTTGGGGCCAAACTGGGTACTGGCAGAAAGCTGCCAGTACCCAAGATGGTGGTAATTAGGTAGGGGAGAGGGTTAGAGAGCTGGAGGGGGGATCAGGGAGGTTGGGGCTAAGGCAGGGGTCCATCACAGCTAAAATACTTTATTATTTTTATTTTAAAAAAAAAAAACCTCTTTTATTTAGTACTGGCAGACTTTCTGCCAGTACTTAAGATGGCGGGAACAATTGTGGGGTGGGGGAGGGAAGAGAGCTGTTTGGGAGGGATCAGGGGGTGGGATGTGTCAGGTGGGAGGCTGATCTCTAAAATTAACCCTGCAAGCTCCCTACAAGCTACCTAATTTAACCCCTCACTGCTGGGCATAATTA
Source organism: Bombina bombina (assembly GCF_027579735.1). Classification (NCBI taxonomy): domain Eukaryota; kingdom Metazoa; phylum Chordata; class Amphibia; order Anura; family Bombinatoridae; genus Bombina; species Bombina bombina. The sequence continues at coordinate 126,521,376 of NC_069499.1, forward strand.
ACGTGTGGTGCGCAGCAGCATTTAGCGGCCTTCTAATTACCAAAAAGCAACGCCAAAGCCATATAAGTCTGCTATTTATGAACAAAGGGGATCCCAGAGAAGCTTTTACAACAATTTCTGCCATAATTGCACAAGCTGTTTGTAAATAATTTCAGTGAGAAACCTAAAATTGTGAAAAATGTAAAGTTTTTTTTTTTTTTTATTTGCTCGCATTTGGCGGTGAAATGGTGACATAAAATATACCAAAATGGGCCTAGATCAATACTTGGGGTTGTCTACTACACTACAGCTAAAATTAATCCTACAAGCTCCCTAATTAACTCCTTCACTCCTGGGCATAAAACACGTGTGGGGCGCAGCGGCATTTAGCGGCCTTCTAATTACCAAAAAGCAACCCAAAAGCCATATAAGTCTGCTATTTCTGAAAAAAGGGGATCCCAGAGAAGCATTTACAACCATTTGTGCCATAATTGCAGAAGCTGTTTGTAAATAATTTCAGTGGGAAACCTAAAGTTTGTGACAAATTTTGTGAAAATGGGCCTAGATCAATACTTTGGGTTGTCTTCTAAAAAAAAATATATACATGTCAAGGGATATTCAGGTATTCCTGACAGATATCAGGGTTCCAATGTAACTAGCGCTAATTTTGAAAAAAAGTGGTTTGGAAATAGCGAAGTGCTACTTGTATTTATTGCCCCATAAATTGCAAAAAAAGCAAAGAACATGTAAACATTGGGTATTTCTAAACTCAGGACAAAATTTAGAAACTATTTAGCATGGGTGTTTCTTGGTGATTGTATTTGTGTAACATATTTTGGGGGTCAAAGTTAGAAAAAGTGTGTTTTTTTCCATTTTTTCCTCATATTTTTTTTTTTAGTAAATTATAAGACATGATGAAAATAATGGTATCTTTAGAAAGTCCATTTAATGGCGAGAAAAACGGTATATAATATGTGTGGGTACAGTAAATGAGTAAGAGGGAAATTACAGCTAAACACAAACACTGCAGAAATGTAAAAATAGCCATTGTCATTAAGGGTAAGAAAATTGAAAAATGGTCCGGTCATTAAGGGGTTAAATAAGAGTCACACACCTGCCATAATTTAAAGTGCCTCTGATTAACCCTGAATAAAGTTCAGCTGTTCTAGTAGGTCTTTCCTGACATTTTCTTAGTCCTAAACAAAAGCCATGGTCCTCAGAGAGCTTCCAAAGCATCAGAGGGATCTCATTGTTAAAAGGTATCAGTCAGGAGAAGGGTACAAAATAATTTCCATGGAACACAGTCATCAAGTGGAGAACATATGGCACAACAATGACATTACCAAGAACTGGATGTCCCTCCAAAATTGATGAAAATACGAGAAGAAAACTGGTCTGGGAGGCTACCAAGAGGCATACAGCAACATTAAAGGAGCTGCAGGAATATCTGGCAAGTACTGGCTGTGTATTACATGTGACAATCTCCCGTATTCTTCATATGTTTGGGCTTTGGGGTAGACGGCAAGATAGAAGCCTTTTCTTACGAAGAAAAACATCCAAGCCCAGCTAAATTTAGCAAAAACCCATCTGAAGTCTCCCAAAAGCATGTGAGAAAAGGTGTTATGGTCTGATGAAACCAAGGTTGAACATTTTGGCAATAATTCCAAAAACATAATTTATGTAAGAACTTACCTGATAAATTCATTTCTTTCATATTAGCAAGAGTCCATGAGCTAGTGACGTATGGGATATACATTCCTACCAGGAGGGGCAAAGTTTCCCAAACCTCAAAATGCCTATAAATACACCCCTCACCACACCCACAATTCAGTTTAACGAATAGCCAAGAAGTGGGGTGATAAAAAAGTGCGAAAGCATATAAAATAAGGAATTGGAATAATTGTGCTTTATACAAAATCAAAACCACCACAAAAAAAGGGCGGGCCTCATGGACTCTTGCTAATATGAAAGAAATGAATTTATCAGGTAAGTTCTTACATAAATTATGTTTTCTTTCATGTAATTAGCAAGAGTCCATGAGCTAGTGACGTATGGGATAATGACTACCCAAGATGTGGATCTTTCCACACAAGAGTCACTAGAGAGGGAGGGATAAAATAAAGACAGCCAATTCCTGCTGAAAATAATCCACACCCAAAATAAAGTTTAACGAAAAACATAAGCAGAAGATTCAAACTGAAACCGCTGCCTGAAGTACTTTTCTACCAAAAACTGCTTCAGAAGAAGAAAATACATCAAAATGGTAGAATTTAGTAAAAGTATGCAAAGAGGACCAAGTTGCTGCTTTGCAAATCTGGTCAACCGAAGCTTCATTCCTAAACGCCCAGGAAGTAGAAACTGACCTAGTAGAATGAGCTGTAATTCTCTGAGGCGGAGTTTTACCCGACTCAACATAGGCAAGATGAATTAAAGATTTCAACCAAGATGCCAAAGAAATGGCAGAAGCTTTCTGGCCTTTTCTAGAACCGGAAAAGATAACAAATAGACTAGAAGTCTTACGGAAAGATTTCGTAGCTTCAACATAATATTTCAAAGCTCTAACAACATCCAAAGAATGCAACGATTTCTCCTTAGAATTCTTAGGATTAGGACATAATGAAGGAACCACAATTTCTCTACTAATGTTGTTGGAATTCACAACTTTAGGTAAAAATTCAAAAGAAGTTCGCAACACCGCCTTATCCTGATGAAAAATCAGAAAAGGAGACTCACAAGAAAGAGCAGATAATTCAGAAACTCTTCTGGCAGAAGAGATGGCCAAAAGGAACATAACTTTCCAAGAAAGTAATTTAATGTCCAATGAATGCATAGGTTCAAACGGAGGAGCTTGAAGAGCTCCCAGAACCAAATTCAAACTCCAAGGAGGAGAAATTGACTTAATGACAGGTTTTATACGAACCAAAGCTTGTACAAAACAATGAATATCAGGAAGAATAGCAATCTTTCTGTGAAAAAGAACAGAAAGAGCAGAGATTTGTCCTTTCAAAGAACTTGCGGACAAACCCTTATCTAAACCATCCTGAAGAAACTGTAAAATTCTCGGTATTCTAAAAGAATGCCAGGAAAAATGATGAGAAAGACACCAAGAAATATAAGTCTTCCAGACTCTATAATATATCTCTCGAGATACAGATTTACGAGCCTGTAACATAGTATTAATCACAGAGTCAGAGAAACCTCTTTGACCAAGAATCAAGCGTTCAATCTCCATACCTTTAAATTTAAGGATTTCAGATCCTGATGGAAAAAAGGACCTTGTGACAGAAGGTCTGGTCTTAACGGAAGAGTCCACGGTTGGCAAGAGGCCATCCGGACAAGATCCGCATACCAAAACCTGTGAGGCCATGCCGGAGCTACCAGCAGAACAAACGAGCATTCCTTCAGAATCTTGGAGATTACTCTTGGAAGAAGAACTAGAGGCGGAAAGATATAGGCAGGATGATACTTCCAAGGAAGTGATAATGCATCCACTGCCTCCGCCTGAGGATCCCGGGATCTGGACAGATACCTGGGAAGTTTCTTGTTTAGATGGGACGCCATCAGATCTATTTCTGGAAGTTCCCACATTTGAACAATCTGAAGAAATACCTCTGGGTGAAGAGACCATTCGCCCGGATGCAACGTTTGGTGACTGAGATAATCCGCTTCCCAATTGTCTACACCTGGGATATGAACCGCAGAGATTAGACAGGAGCTGGATTCCGCCCAAACCAAAATTCGAGATACTTCTTTCATAGCCAGAGGACTGTGAGTCCCTCCTTGATGATTGATGTATGCCACAGTTGTGACATTGTCTGTCTGAAAACAAATGAACGATTCTCTCTTCAGAAGAGGCCAAAACTGAAGAGCTCTGAAAATTGCACGGAGTTCCAAAATATTGATCGGTAATCTCACCTCCTGAGATTCCTAAACTCCTTGTGCCGTCAGAGATCCCCACACAGCTCCCCAACCTGTGAGACTTGCATCTGTTGAAATTACAGTCCAGGTCGGAAGCACAAAAGAAGCCCCCTGAATTAAACGATGGTGATCTGTCCACCATGTTAGAGAGTGTCGAACAATCGGTTTTAAAGATATTAATTGAGATATCTTCGTGTAATCCTTGCACCATTGCTTCAGCATACAGAGCTGAAGAGGTCGCATGTGAAAACGAGCAAAGGGGATCGCGTCCGATGCAGCAGTCATAAGACCTAGAATTTCCATGCATAAGGCTACCGAAGGGAATGATTGTGACTGAAGGTTTCGACACGCTGCAATCAATTTTAGACGTCTCTTGTCTGTTAAAGACAGAGTCATGGACACTGAATCCATCTGGACACCCAGAAAGGTTACCCTTGTCTGAGGAATCAAAGAACTTTTTGGTAAATTGATCCTCCAACCATGATCTTGAAGAAACAACACAAGTCGATTCGTATGAAATTCTGCTAAATGTAAAGACTGAGCAAGTACCAAGATATCGTCCAAATAAGGAAATACCACAATACCCTGTTCTCTGATTACAGACAGAAGGGCACCGAGAACCTTTGTAAAAATTCTTGGAGCTGTAGCTAGGCCAAACGGCAGAGCCACAAACTGGTAATGCTTGTCCAGAAAAGAGAATCTCAGGAACTGATAATGATCTGGATGAATCAGAATATGCAGATATGCATCCTGTAAATCTATTGTGGACATATAATTCCCTTGCTGAACAAAAGGTAAGATAGTCCTTACAGTTACCATCTTGAACGTTGGTATCCTTACATAACGATTCAATATTTTTAGATCCAGAACTGGTCTGAAAGAATTCTCCTTCTTTGGTACAATGAAGAGATTTGAATAAAACCCCATCCCCTGTTCCGGAACTGGAACTGGCATAATTACTCCAGTCAACTCTAGATCTGAAACACATTTCAGAAATGCTTGAGCTTTTACTGGATTTACTGGGACACGGGAAAGAAAAAATCTCTTTGCAGGAGGTCTCATCTTGAAACCAATTCTGTACCCTTCTGAAACAATGCTCTGAATCCAAAGATTGTGAACAGAATTGATCCAAATTTCCTTGAAAAAACGTAACCTGCCCCCTACCAGCTGAGCTGGAATGAGGGCCGCACCTTCATGTGGACTTAGAAGCAGGCTTTGCTTTTCTAGCTGGCTTGGATTTATTCCAGACTGGAGATGGTTTCCAAACTGAAACTGCTCCTGAGGATGAAGGATCAGGCTTTTGTTCTTTGTTGAAACGAAAGGAACGAAAACGATTATTAGCCCTGTTTTTACCTTTAGATTTTTTATCCTGTGGTAAAAAAGTTCCTTTCCCACCAGTAACAGTTGAAATAATGGAATCCAACCGAGAACCAAATAATTTGTTACCCTGGAAAGAAATGGAAAGTAAAGTTGATTTAGAAGCCATATCAGCATTCCAAGTTTTAAGCCATAAAGCTCTTCTAGCTAAAATAGCTAGAGACATAAACCTGACATCAACTCTGATAATATCAAAAATGGCATCACAGATAAAATTATTAGCATGCTGAAGAAGAATAATAATATCATGAGAATCACGATGTGTTACTTGTTGCGCTAAAGTTTCCAACCAAAAAGTTGAAGCTGCAGCAACATCAGCCAAAGATATAGCAGGTCTAAGAAGATTACCTGAACACAGATAAGCTTTTCTTAGAAAGGATTCAATTTTCCTATCTAGAGGATCCTTAAACGAAGTACCATCTGACGTAGGAATAGTAGTACGTTTAGCAAGGGTAGAAATAGCCCCATCAACTTTAGGGATCTTGTCCCAAAATTCTAATCTGTCAGACGGCACAGGATATAATTGCTTAAAACGTTTAGAAGGAGTAAATTAATTACCCAAATTATCCCATTCTTTGGAAATTACTGCAGAAATAGCATTAGGAACAGGAAAAACTTCTGGAATAACCACAGGAGCTTTAAATACCTTATCTAAACGTTTAGAATTAGTATCAAGAGGACCAGAATCCTCTATTTCTAAAGCAATTAGTACTTCTTTAAGTAAAGAACGAATAAATTCCATTTTAAATAAATATGAAGATTTATCAGCATCAACCTCTGAGACAGAATCCTCTGAACCAGAGGAATCATCAGAATCAGAATGATGATGTTCATTTAAAAATTCATCTGTAGGGAGAGAAGTTTTAAAAGATTTTTTATGTTTACTAGAAGGAGAAATAACAGACATAGCCTTCTTTATGGATTCAGAAACAAAATCTCTTATATTATCAGGAACATTCTGCACCTTAGATGTTGAAGGAACTGCAACAGGCAATGGTACTTTACTAAAGGAAATATTATCTGCTTTAACAAGTTTGTCATGACAATCAATACAAACAACAGCTGGAGGAATAGCTACCAAAAGTTTACAGCAGATACACTTAGCTTTGGTAGATTCAGCACTAGACAGCGATTTTCCTGTAGTATCTTCTGACTCAGATGCAACGTGAGACATCTTGCAATATGTAAGAGAAAAAACAACATATATATATAAAGCAAAATTTATCAAATTCCTTAAATGACAGTTTCAGGAATGGGAAAAAATGCCAAAGAACAAGCTTCTAGCAACCAGAAGCAATAAAAAATGAGACTTAAATAATGTGGAGACAAAAGCGACGCCCATATTTTTTCGCGCCAAGTAAGACGCCCACATTATTTGGCGCCTAAATGCTTTTGGCGCCAAAAATGACGCCACATCCGGAACGCCGACATCTTTGGCGCAAAATAACGTCAAAAAATGACGCAACTTCCGGCGACACGTATGACGCCGGAAACGGAAATAGATTTTTTGCGCCAAAAAAGTCCGCGCCAAGAATGACGCAATAAAATGAAGCATTTTCAGCCCCCGCGAGCCTAACAGCCCACAGGGAAGAGTCAAATTTTTGAAGGTAAGAAAAAATGATTAAATCAAATGCATTATCCCAAATATGAAACTGACTGTCTGAAAATAAGGAAAGTTGAACATTCTGAGTCAAGGCAAATAAATGTTTGAATACATATATTTAGAACTTTATAAACAAAGTGCCCAACCAAAGCTTAGAGTGTCACAGAAAATAAGATTTACTTACCCCAGGACACTCATCTACATGTTTGTAGAAAGCCAAACCAGTACTGAAACGAGAATCAGCAGAGGTAATGGTATATATAAGAGTATATCGTCGATCTGAAAAGGGAGGTAAGAGATGAATCTCTACGACCGATAACAGAGAACCTATGAAATAGACCCCGTAGAAGGAGATCACTGCATTCAAATAGGCAATACTTTCCTCACATCCCTCTGACATTCACTGCACGCTGAGAGGAAAACCGGGCTCCAACTTGCTGCGGAGCGCATATCAACGTAGAATCTAGCACAAACTTACTTCACCACCTCCATCGGAGGCAAAGTTTGTAAAACTGAATTGTGGGTGTGGTGAGGGGTGTATTTATAGGCATTTTGAGGTTTGGGAAACTTTGCCCCTCCTGGTAGGAATGTATATCCCATACGTCACTAGCTCATGGACTCTTGCTAATTACATGAAAGAAAGATATGTTTGGCGCAAAAACACTACATATCACCAAAAGAACACCTTTGGGTCTGTTTTTCTTCAGCTGAAACTGGAGCCTTATTCAAGGTAGAGGGAATTATGAACAGTTCCAAATACCAGTCAATATTGGCACAAAACCTTCAGGCTTCTGCTAGAAAGCTGAACATGAAGAGGAATTTCATCTTCAGCATGACAACGACCCAAAGCATACATCCAAATCAACAAAGGAATGGTTTCACCAGAAGAAGATTAAAGTTTTGGAATGGCCCAGCCAGAGCCCAGACCTGAATCCAATCGAAAATCTGTGGGGTGATCTGAAGAGGGCTGTGCACAGGAGATGCCCTCGCAATCTGATAGATTTGGAGTGTTTTTGCAAAGAAAAGTGGGCAAATCTTTCCAAGTCAAAATGTGACATGCTGATAGACTCATACCCAAAAAGACTGAGTGCTGTAATATAATCAAAAGGTGCTCCAACAAAGTATTAGTTATGCAACCATATATTTTTTTATTTTTACTTCCCTTCACCTAAAAGATTTCAGTTTGTTTTTCAATTGAGTTGCATATTTTATAGGTCACATTAAAAGGTGGAAAAAGTTCTGAAATGATTTGCCTTTGTCTCATTTTACATCACAGAAACCTGCCATTTTAACAGGGGTGTGTAGTCTTTTTATATCCACTGTATATCTATCTATAATTTTTTTTTTTTTTTTTTAGAAGGCATCCGCAAAGTATTGATCTAGGCCCATTTTGGTATATTTCATGCCACCATTTCACCGCCAAATGCGATCAAATAAAAAAAAAGTTCACTTTTTCACAAAATTTGTCACAAACTTTAGGTTTCCCACAGAAATTATTTACAAACAGCTTCTGCAATTATGGCATAAATGGTTGTAAATGCTTCTCTCGGATCCCCTTTGTTCAGAAATTGCAGACATATATGGCTTTGGCTTTTGGTAATTAGAAGGCCGCTAAATGCCACTGCACACCACACGTGTATTATACCCAGCAGTGAAGGTGTTAATTAGGGAGCTTCTAGGGTTAATTTGAGCTTTAGTGTAGTAGACAACCCGAAGTACTGATCTAGGCCCATTTTAGTATATTTCATGCCACCATTTCACTGCCAAATGCGATAAAAAAAAAAAAAAAAATCAAGTTACTTTTTCACAATTTTAGGTTTGTCACTGAAATTATTTACAAACAGCTTGTGCAATTATGGCACAAATGGTTGTAAATGCTTCTCTGGGATCCCCTTTGTTCATAAGACATATGTGGCTTTGGCATTGCTTTTTGGTAATTACAAGGCTGCTAAATGCCGCTGCGCATCACACGTGTATCATGTCTAGCAGTGAAGGCGTTAATTAGGTAGCTTGTAGGGAGCTTGCAGGGTTAATTTCAGCTTTAGTGTAGAGATCAGCCTCCCACATCACACCCCCTGTTCAATCCCAAACAGCTCCCTTCCCTCCCCCACCCCACAATTGTCCCCGCTATCTTAAGTACTGGCAGAAAGTCTGCTAGTACTAAAATAAAAAGGTATCTTATTTTTTTTAGCATATTTCCATATGCTGCTGTGTAGGATCCCCCTTTAGACCCCAACCAGCTCTCCAACACTCCCCCTCTGCCTTATTGGGGGCCATCTTGGGTACTGGCAGCTGTCTGCCAGTACCCAGTTTGCAGGAAAAAAAAAAAGTTTTTTTTATTATTCCCCCCCATTTTTTTCTGTAGTGTAGCTCCCCCCCCCCACAGTCCAACCCAACACCCCTTGATTTATCTTTTTTTTTTTTTTTTTTTTTTTTTAAATCTTTTTACTCCCCCCCTTTTTCCCCACTATTCACTTAAAATTTTCTTTAGTGTAGCGGTTCCCACCCGCTCATTCCCGGTGCACATGCCCACCCCCATCGATGGCCGCCCCCCGTCTCCCTCCCACCCACTGGCCATCGATGTCCGGTGCAGAGAGGGCCACAGAGTGTCTCTCTCTGCATCGGATGGCCAAGGACTGTTATTGCAGGATGCCTCGATATCGAGGCATCACTGCAATAACCGGAAAGCGTCTGGAAGCGATCAGGATCGCTTCCACCACTTTCCCAGACCGACAACGTACAGGGTACGTCTTCAGTCGTTAACTATTTTTTTTTTTTTTTTTTTTTTTTGAGGACGAACCTTGCACGTCCTCTGTCATTAAGGGGTTAAAAACCATACGTAGAAGCTCCCAATTTAGCACTGTTAATGAGGTTAGGCTGGGACACTCACTGAAATGGGCTGAGAAAGCAGGAAGAGCAGACACCCCCTCCCCTGCATGTGAAAGGCCCATAAGGCAAACAGGAGTCTGCAGACATCAGTATATATTTCAAAGTTTGTGGCTTGGTTAGGAGTCTGAAAATTTGCACAATGTTATTTAGAAATAAGCAAAACTAAACAGGTTTACACAAAAAAAAACAAAAAACAAAGAACAGATGGGCTATAAAAAAAAAAAAAATATATATATAAAATAAAAGGGGGATCATCTACAAAAACTTATGCTAATTAAAATCTAGTGTACAATGTTGAAAAGGGACAGTCTACACTAAAATTATGGTTTAAAAAGATGGATTACTATACATTCCCCAGCTTTGCACATCAAACATTGATATATTAATATACTTTATAACATTTAAACCTCTAAATTTCTGCCAGTTTCTAAGCCACTACTGACAGCCTCTAATCACATGCTTTTTTACTTGCTTTTCACAACAATAGACTGCTAGTTCATGTGGATCATATAGATAACATTGTGTTCACGCCCGAGGAGTTAAAGCTTCAGCACAACACTAAATGAAAGTCGATAGATCATAAATACAAAATCATGTGATCAGGGGGCTGTCAGAAGATGCTTAGACACAAGGTAATCACAGAGGTAAAAAGTATATTAATATAACTGTTGGTTATGCTAAACTGAGGAATAGGTAATAAAGGGATTATCTATCTTTTAAAACAAATATTCCATTGTAGACTGTAGGAGAGAAGAAATAAAATGTTTGTGATGTGTTTACAGAAAGTGATGAAAACAAAAATCTTATTTCACTGCAAGCTCAACCCATTTTGATGGGTTGCGGTTTCAAAGAACAAACCCAGCTATTTAATACACACAAAATAAAAAAAAATAAAACAATTTAAAGCACATTTTCACACATTGTATACTCTACAGTTGGTATAATATGTCAACAGGAACACACTGATTTACAGTACACTGTACATTTATTCTTTACATGGCTAAATCAGACTTTAGTATTAAAGGGGTTAAATCACTGTTGCAAATAAAAGCCCTAAATAACATAATTGCTAGTCTGTGGCCAAATGCACATCTGCAATCTAGTTCACAAACTATGCTAACATATCAAGGATGAAGAGTGTAGACTGAAGTCACAAGAGACACATATCTGCAGCTCCAGACAATATCTGGCAGACAGAGGGACACATCCAAATTGTTGCAGGGTTCAGTAGGGGGAGCACTATACAGAGGACAAGCAACAAAGACAACAATGAGTGCGAAGATGGTGAAGATGGGCAAAATGAACAGATTTACATCTCAGGTGCCTGTAGGAACAACAATCTGAATAGCTCCCCGTTACAAAAAAAAATATTGAGGGAATACAGATGATAGATAGGAGTTACATTCTGACATACAGTATCCCACAAAAGTGAGTAACTTCTTCACATTTTTGTAAATCTTATTATATCTTTTCATGTGACAACACTGAAGAAATGACATTTTGCTACAATGTAAAAGTAGCGAGTGTACAGCCTGTATAACAGTGTAAATATGCTGTCCTCTCAAAATAACTCAACACAGACATTCATGTCTAAACCGTTGGCAACAAAAGTGAGTACACCCCAAGTGGAAATGTCCAAATTGGGACCAAAGTGTCAATATATTCTGTGGCCACCATTATTTTACAGCACTGCCATAACCCTCTTCGGCCTGGAGTTCACCAGGTTGCCACTGGAGTCCTCTTCCACTCCTCCATGACAACATCAGACCTTGCGCTCCCCCACCTTCCGTTTGAGGATGCACCACAGATGCTCAATAGGGTTTAGGTCTGGAGACATGCTTGGCCAGTCTATCACCTTTACCCTCAGCTTCTTTAGCAAGGCTGTGGTTGTCTTGGAGGTGTGTTTGGGGTCCTTATGTTGGAATACTGCCCTGCAGCCTAGTCTACAAAGGGAAGGGATCATGCTCTGCTTCAGTATGTCTCAGTACATGGTTCCCTCAATGAACTGTAGCTCCCCAGTGCCGGCAGCAGTCATCATGCAGGCCCAGACCATGACATTCCCACCACCATGGGCAAGACACACTTGTCTTTGTACTCCTCACCTGGTTACCGCCACACATGTTTGACACCATCTGAACCGAATAAATTTATTTTGGTCTCATCGGTCCACAGGCATGGTTCCAGTAAACCATGTCCTTAGTCTGCTTGTCTTCAGCAAACGGTTTGCGGGCTTTCTTATGCATCCTCTTTAGAAGAGGCTTCTGTCTAGGACGGCAGCCATGCAGACCAATTTGATGCAGTGTGCAGCTTATGGTCTGAGCACTGACAGGCTGACCCCCCCCCACCCCTTCAACCACTGCAGCAATGCTGGCAGCACTCATACGTCTATTTCCCCAAAGACAACCTCTGGATATGATGCGGAGCACGTGCACTCAACTTCTTTGGTCGACCATGGCGAGGCCTGTTCTGAGTGGAACCGGTTTTGTGAAACCTCTGTATGGTCTTGCCCACCGCGCTGCAGCTCAGTTTCAGGGTCTTGGCAATCTTCTTATAGCCTAGGCCATTTTATGTAGAGCAACAATTCTTTTTTTAGACCCTCAGAGTTCTTTGCAATGAAGTGCCATGTTGAACTTCCAGTGACCAGTATGAGAGTGCGTGAGAGCGATAACACCAAATTTAACATACCTGCTCCCCATTCACACCTAAGACCTTGTAACACTAACGAGTCACATGACACCGGGGAGGGAAAATGGCTAATTGGGCCCAATTTGGACATTTCCACTTAGGGGGTGTACTCACTTTTGATGCCAAGGAACTTGCAGACAAACCTTTATCCAAACCATCCTGAAGAAACTGTAAAATTCTAGGAATTCTAAAAGAATGCCAGGAGAATTTATGAGAAGTACTTCATGAAATATAAGTCTTCCAAACTCGATAATAAATCTTCCTAGAAACCGATTTATGAGCCTGTAACACAGTAATCACGGAGTCAGAGAAACCTCTATAACTAAGCGTTCAATTTCCATACCTTCAAATTCAATGATTTGAGATCCTGATAAAAAAAAAAACGGTCCTTGAGACAGAAGGTCTGGTCTTAAAGGAAGTGGCCAAGGTTGACAACTGGAAATCCGGCAAGGTCCGCATACCAGAACCTGTGAGGCCATGCTGGTGCTACCAGAAACAGAAACGAATGTTCCATGGTGATCTTGGAGATCACTCTTGGAAGAAGAACTAGAGGAGGAAAGATATAAGCAGGTTGGTAAAAATCAAGGAACTGCTAACGCATCCACAGACTCTGCCTGAGGATCCCTAGACCTGGACAGGTACCAGGGAAGTTTCTTGTTTAGATGGGAAGCCATCAGATCCATTTCTGGAAGACCCCATATCTTAATCTGAAAAAAAAAACACATCTGGATGGAGAGACCACTCCCCCAGATTTAAAGTCTGACGGCTGAGATAATGGGCTTCCCAATTGTCTACACCTGGGATATGTACCGCAGAAGTTAGACAAGAGCTGGATTCTTCCCAAGAAAGTATTCAATATACTTCTTTCATACCTAGGGGACTGCGAGTCCCACCCAGATGATTAACATATGCCACAGTTGTGATATTGTCTGTCTGAAAACAAATGAATGGTTCTCTCTTCAACAGAGGTCAAACCTGAAGAGCTCTGAAAATAGCACAAAGTTCTAAAATATTGATTGGTAACTTCGCCTCTTGAGATTTCCAAACCGCTTGTGCTGTCAGAGATCCCCAGACAGCTCCCCAACCAGAAAGACTTGCTTCTGTTGTAATTACCATCCAGGTTGGACGAACAAAAAAAAAAGGCCCCTTGAATTATACGGTGGTGATTTAACCACCAAGTCAGAGAAAGTTGAACATTGGGATTTAAGGATAGTGATATTTTTGTATAATCCATGCACCATTGATTCAGCAGGAGAGGTCTCATATGAAAACGAGCAAAGGGGATCGCGTCCAATGCTGCAGTTATAAGACCTAAAACTTCCATGCACATAGCCACTGAAAGGAATGATTGAGACTGAAGGTTCTGAAAGACTGAAACCAATTTCATTCATCTTCGGTTAGAGACAGAGTCATGGACACTGAATCTATCTGGAAACCTGAAGAGTTGACCCTTGTCTGAGTAAACAAGGAACTTTTTGGTAAATTGATCCTCCAACCATGTCTTAGACAATGCCCATTAAATTTTGGACAGAATCTGCCCAAATGTTTTGGAAAAATTTTATACTGCCCCCCACCAGTTGAGCTGGAATAAGGGCCGCACCTTAATGCAGACTTGGGGGCTGGCTTTGGTTTCTTAAAAGGCTTGGATTTATTCCAACTTGAAGGTTTCCAATTGGAACTAGATTCTTTGGGGGAAGGATTGGCTTTCTGAGGTAAAAAAACTCCCTTCCCCCCCAGTAACAGTTGAAATAATTGAATCCAACTTTGAACCAAATAAAATTGTTACCTTGGAAAGAAAGATAGTAATCAAGACTTAGATACCATGTCAGCATTCCAAGATTTGAGCCACAAAGCTCGTCAACTAAGACGCCGGAAATGGAGAATTTGCGTCACCGAACGTACCTTTGATCCAAAAAAATTCTCGCGCCAAGAATTACGCAAAAAATATTAGCATTTTGCGGCATAGCCTAGCGAGCCTAATTTTGCCTGCGGAAATTAATGAAAACAGTCAATTCTGAAGAAAAGACTACCCCAGGTAAGAACAAAAACATAATTTATGTAAGAACTTACCTGATAAATTCATTTCTTTCATATTAGCAAGAGTCCATGAGCTAGTGACGTATGGGATATACATTCCTACAAGGAGGGGCAAAGTTTCCCAAACCTCAAAATGCCTATAAATACACCCCTCACCACACCCACAAATCAGTTTAACGAATAGCCAAGAAGTGGGGTGATAAGAAAAAAGTGCGAAAGCATAAAAAATAAGGAATTGGAATAATTGTGCTTTATACAAAAAAATCATAACCACCACAAAAAAAGGGTGGGCCTCATGGACTCTTGCTAATATGAAAGAAATGAATTTATCAGGTAAGTTCTTACATAAATTATGTTTTCTTTCATGTAATTAGCAAGAGTCCATGAGCTGAGCTAGTGACGTATGGGATAATAAATACCCAAGATGTGGATCTTCCACGCAAGAGTCACTAGAGAGGGAGGGATAAAATAAAGACAGCCAATTCCGCTGAAAAATAATCCACACACCAAAATAAAGTTTAAATCTTATAATGAAAAAAACTGAAATTATAAGCAGAAGAATCAAACTGAAACAGCTGCCTGAAGTACTTTTCTACCAAAAACTGCTTCAGAAGAAGAAAACACATCAAAATGGTAGAATTTAGTAAAAGTATGCAAAGAAGACCAAGTTGCTGCTTTGCAAATCTGATCAACCGAAGCCTCATTCCTAAACGCCCAGGAAGTAGAAACTGACCTAGTAGAATGAGCTGTAATCCTTTGAGGCGGAGTTTTACCCGACTCGACATAAGCATGATGAATCAAAGACTTTAACCAAGACGCCAAAGAAATGGCAGAGGCCTTCTGACCTTTCCTGGAACCGGAAAAGATAACAAATAGACTAGAAGAATGTAACGATCTTTCCTTAGAATTCTTAGGATTAGGACACAATGAAGGAACCACAATTTCTCTACTAATGTTGTTAGAATTCACAACTTTAGGTAAAAATTTAAAAAAGTCTGCAACACCGCCTTATCCTGATGAAAAATCAGAAAAGGAGATTCACAAGAAAGAGCAGATAACTCAAACTCTTCTAGCAGAAGAGATGGCCAAAAGGAACAACACTTTCCAAGAAAGTAATTTAATATCCAGAGAATGCATAGGTTCAAACGGAGGAGCTTGTAAAGCCCCCAGAACCAAATTAAAACTCCAAGGAGGAGAGATTGACTTAATGACAGGTTTTATACGAACCAAAGCCTGTACAAAACAATGGATATCAGGATGATTAGCAATCTTTCTGTGAAACAGCACAGAAGAGCAGAAATTTGTCCTTTCAAGGAACTTGCAGACAAACCTTTATCCAGACCATCCTGAAGAAACTGTAAAATTCTAGGAATTCTAAAAGAATGCCAGGAAAATTGATGAGAAGAACACCAAGAAATGTAAGTCTTCCAGACTCGATAATATATCTTCCTAGACACAGATTTACAAGCCTGTAACATAGTATTAATTACAGAGTCAGAGAAACCTCTATGACTGAGAATCAAGCGTTCAATCTCCATACCTTCAAATTTAATGATTTGAGATCCTGATGGAAAAAAGGACCTTGAGAAAGAAGGTCTGGTTTTAACGGAAGAGTCCAAGGTTGGCAAGTAGCCATCCGAACAAGATCCGCATACCAAAACCTGTGAGGCCATGCTGGAGCCACCAGCAGAACAAACGAGCATTCCTTTAGAATCTTGGAGATTACTCTTGGAAGAAGAACTAGAGGCGGAAAGATATAGGCAGGATGATACTTCCAAGGAAGTGACAATGCATCCACTGCTTCCGCCTGAGGATCCCTGGATCTGGATAGATACCTGGGAAGTTTCTTGTTTAGATGAGAGGCCATCAGATCTTTTTCTGGAAGTCCCCAGATTTGAACAATCTGAAGAAAAACCTCTGGGTGAAGAGACCATTCGCCCGGATGTAACGTCTGGCGACTGAGATAATCCGCTTCCCAATTGTCTATACCTGGGATGTGAACCGCAGAAATTAGACAGGAGCTGGATTCCGCCCATGCAAGTATTCGAGATACTTCTTTCATAGCCAGAGGACTGTGAGTCCCCCCTTGATGATTGACATATGCCACGGTTGTGACATTGTCCGTCTGAAAACAAATGAACGATTCTCTCTTCAGAAGAGGCCACGACTGAAAAGCTCTGAAAATCGCACGGAGTTCCAAAATGTTGATTGGTAATCTCGCCTCCTGAGATTCCCAAACCCCCTGCGCTGTCAGAGACCCCCATACAGCTCTCCAACCTGTCAGACTCTCATCTGTTGAGATCACAGTCCAGGTTGGTAGAACAAAAGAAGCGCCTTGAACTAAACAATGGTGATTTGTCCACCACGTCAGAGAGTGTCGTACAATCGGATTTAAAGATATTAACTGTGATATCTTTGTATAATCCCGGCACCACTGGTTCAGCATACAAAGCTGAAGAGGTCACATGTGAAAACGAGCAAAGGGGATCGCGTCCGATGCAGCAATCATAAGACCTAGAATTTCCATGCATAAGGCTACCGAAGGGAATGATTGAGACTGAAGGTTTCGACAAGCTGAAACCAATCTCAGACGTCTCTTGTCCGTCAGAGACAAAGTCATGGACACAATCTATTTGGAAACCTAAAAAGGTTACCCTTGTCTGAGGAATCAATGAACTCTTTGGTAAATTGATCCTCCAACCATGTTCTTGAAGAAACGACACAAGTCGATTCGTATGAAATTCTGCTAAATGTGAAGACTGAGCAAGTACCAAGATATCATCCAAATAAGGAAATACCACAATACCCTGTTCTCTGATTACAGATAGAAGGGCACCGAGAACCTTTAAAAAATTTCTTGGAGCTGTTGCTAGGCCGAACGGCAGAGCCACAAACTGGTAATGCTTGTCTAGAAAAGAGAATCTCAGAAACTGAAAATGATCTGGATGAATCGGAATATGCAGATATGCATCCTGTAAATCTATTGTGGACATATAATGCCCTTGCTGAACAAAAGGCAGAATAGTCCTTATAGTTACCATTTTGAATGTTGGTATCCTTACATAACGATTCAATATTTTTAAATCCAGAACTGGTCTGAAGGAATTCTCCTTCTTTGGTACAATGAATAGATTTGAGTAAAACCCCAGACCCTGTTCCAGAACTGGAACTGGCACAATTACTCCAGCCAACTCTAGATCTGAAACACATTTCAGAAATGCTTGAGCCTTCACTGGGTTTATTGGAATGCGAGAAAGATTGTGAATCGAATTGATCCAAATTTCTTTGAAAAATCGTAATCTGCCCCCTACCAGCTGAGCTGGAATGAGGGCCGCACCTTCATGTGGACTTGGGAGCTGGCTTTGGCTTTCTGAAAGGCTTGGACTTATTCCAGACTGGAGATGGTTTCCAAACAGAAACTGTTCCTTTAGGGGAAGGATCAGGCTTCTGTTCCTTATTCTGACGAAAGGAACGAAAATGATTAGCAGCCCTATATTAACCTTTAGATTTTTTATCCTGAGGTAAAAAAGTTCCTTTCCCCCCAGTAACAGTTGAAATAATAGAATCCAACTGGGAACCAAACAATTTATTACCTTGGAAAGAAAGGAAAAGCAAAGTTGACTTAGAAGACATATCAGCATTCCAAGTTTTAAGCCATAAAGCTCTTCTAGCTAAAATAGCTAAAGACATATACCTGACATCAACTCTAATGATATCAAAGATGGCATCACAAATAAAGTTATTAGCATGTTGAAGAAGATTAACAATGCTATGAGTATTATTATCTGACACTTGTTGTGCCAAAGCTTTCAACCAAAAAGTGGAAGCTGCCGCAACATCAGCCAAAGAAATAGCTCTAATCTGACAGATGGCACAGGATACAATTTCTTAAACCTTTTAGAAGGAGTAAATGAATTAGCCAGATTATTCCATTCCCTAGAAATTACTTCAGAAATAGCATCAGGGACAGGAAAAACTTCCGGAATAACTATAGGAGGTTTAAAAACCGAATTTAAACGCTTAGTAGATTTAGTATCAAGAGGATTAGATTCCTCCATCTCTAATGCGATTAAAACTTCTTTAAGTAAAGAACGAATAAATTCCATTTTAAATAAATATGAAGATTTATCAGTGTCAATATCTGAGACAGAATGCTCTGAACCAGAAAAATCATCATCAGAAACAGAAATCAGAATGATGATGTTCATTTAAAAATTCATCTGAAAAATGAGAAGTTTTAAAAGACCTTTTACGTTTACTGGAAGGAGGAATAACAGACATAGCCTTCCTAATAGATTTAGAAACAAAATCTCTTATATTAACAGGAACATCCTGAGTATTAGATGTTGATGGAACAGCAACAGGTAATGGAATATTACTAATGGAAATACTATCTGCATTAGCAAGCTTATCATGACATTCATCACAAACTACAGCCGGAGGAACAGTTACCACAAGTTTACAGCAAATACACTTAACTTTGGCAGAACCAGCATCAGGCAGCATTTTTCCAGAAGTAGCTTCTGATCCAGGGTCAATCTGAGACATCTTGCAATATGTAAGAGAAAAAACAACATATAAAGCAAAATCTATCAAATTCCTTAAAAGACAGTTTCAGGAATGGGAAAAAAATGCCAATGAACAAGCCTCTAGCAACCAGAAGCAAATGAAAAATGAGATTTAAATAATGTGAAAAAAAAGGTGGAGACAATAATGACGCCCACATTTTTTAGCGCCAAAAAAAAGACGCCCACATTATTGGCGGTTAAATGCTTTTGGCACCAAGAATGACGCCACATCCGGTGACACCGACATTTTTGGCGCAAAACGTCAAAAAAATTACGCAAACACGAACAACTTCCGGCGACAAGTATGACGCTGGAAATGACAAAGAAATTTTTTGCGCCAAAAAAGTCCGCGCCAAGAATGACGCAATAAAATGAAGCATTTTCAGCCCCCGCGAGCCTAAAAAGTCAATTTTAAGGTAAGAAAAAATGATTTATTCATATGCATTATCCCAAATAATGAAACTGACTGTCTGAAATAAGGAATATTGATCATCCTGAATCAAGGCAAATAAATGTTTGAATACATATATTTAGAACTTTATATAAAAGTGCCCAACCATAGCTTAGAGTGTCACAGAAAATAAGACTTACTTACCCCAGGACACTCATCTACATGTAGTAAATAAGACTTACTTACCCCAGGACACTCATCTACATGTAGTAGAAAGCCAAACCAGTACTGAAACGAGAATCAGTAGAGGTAATGGTATATAAGAGTATATCGTCGATCTGAAAAGGGAGGTAAGAGATGAATCTCTACGACCGATAACAGAGAACCTATGAAATAGACCCCGTAGAAGGAGATCATTGAATTCAAATAGGCAATACTCTCTTCACATCCCTCTGACATTCACTGCACACTGAGAGGAAAACCGGGCTCCAAACTGCTGCGAAGCGCATATCAACGTAGAATCTAGCACAAACTTACTTCACCACCTCCACGGGAGGCAAAGTTTGTAAAACTTAATTGTGGGTGTGGTGAGGGGTGTATTTATAGGCATTTTGAGGTTTGGGAAACTTTGCCCCTCCTGGTAGGAATGTATATCCCATACGTCACTAGCTCATGGACTCTTGCTAATTACATGAAAGAAATAACTTCCTAAATATGTTTCCCAATTTTGAAACTGATAGTCTGCAAAAGGAAATATACATAAACCTGACTCATGGCAAATATAAGTACAATACATATATTTATTACTTTATATTAATACATAAAGTGCCAAACCATAGCTGAGAGTGTCTTAAGTAATAAAAACATACTTACCGAAAGACACCCATCCACAGATAGCCAAACCAGTACTGAAACAGTTATCAGTAGAGGTAATTGAATATGAGAGTATATCGTCAATCTGAAAAGGGAGGTAGGAGATAAATCTCTACGACCGATAACAAAGAACCTATGAAAAGATTTCCCGCAAGGAAAAACCATAGAATTAAATAGGTGATACTCCCTTCACATCCCTATGACATTCACTGTACTCTGAGAGGAACCAGGCTTCAAAATGCTGAGAAGCACATATCACAGAAGAAAATCAAGCACCAACTTACTTCACCACCTCCATAGTGAGGCAAAGTTTGTAAAACTGAATTGTGGGTGTGGTGAGGGGTGTATTTATAGGCATTTTGAGGTTTGGGAGACTTTGCCCCTCCTGGTAGGATTGTATATCCCATATGTCACTAGCTCATGGACTCTTGCCAATTACATGAAAGAAATTCAACCACAATAAAAATGATGAATTAGGTAAGCATTCAATTTTTCAAAAAGTTTCACCAGGTAACTAAATCACGATAGACAAACATGCTAGCTAAAGTAAAAAGATAATTAATTTATTCCCAATAACTAAATGAGATCATATTGCGAAATTAAGCCTAATGGAACTCTAGTTTGCAACTAAACCCAAATTTTTTGTTTCATGATTCAGACAGAGCATGCAATTTTAAGCAACTTTCTAATTTAGTCCTATTATCAAATTTTTCTTTGTTCTCTTGCTATCTTTATTTAAAAAGCAGGAATGTGATGCATAGGGTTATGCTTGCTTATTGGTTGGTAAATGTAATAAGCAAGCGCTATCCATGGTGCTGAACCTAAAATGAGCTGGCTGCTAAGATTTACATTCCTGCTTTTAAAATAAAGATAGCAAGAGAACAAAAAATTTAATTGGAGTAAATTAGAAAGTTGATTTTATGCTCTCTGAATCAAGAAAAAAAAAAAAGAAGATTGGGTTTAGTGTCCATGTAAAGACCCAAAACATTTCCCTTTTATACAGTAATTTATCTTTATCACCTCCCCTCATATAGCTTGTAATCTGCTCTATGGCCATCCATCGAAAAGTGGCTAGTCTTTTAGCCACATATCATATACAGTTTATCAAGCTTTGCAAGACATCATGATAAACAGAATTAGGGCATGAAACACTCAACTTTTTATAACTGTTTAATTTCCATTGCAAGCACACCGCTAGATTAAAAGCAAAATGGGAGAGTTCCATCATTTAACTCCTCCATTTTGATTTTAAATCTAGCTGTGTGCTCGCAAGAGAGCGTTCAAGACTTTCTATGTGCTGTAATAAAAATTTTTGTTTTGCAATTTACCTTATGGTCTTTGCACCCAGGCTTGTCCGGGGTTAACTGCCTGAGTCTCGGAAAACTGGACGTGGGCATTCGGGTTGCTTCGTTACGCTGTTTATGTGGTTCCGCATTTATTCTTGTGAAATTGCAACACTACGATTTGTGCAAATCTAGATTGTAGTTTGTTGTACCAATACATATATACACACAGACATACATACATACATACATGTGTTTAAAGGTTTGGGTTCACTTAGACATTTCCTAATTTCCCATGAAAACGTACATAAAATTAGCAGCAATTATAGCCTTGCAGACCTTGGGCATTCTAGTTGTCAATTTGTTCAGGTAATCCAAAATAATTTCACCCCATGCTTGATGGGCCCATCTTACGTACCATACGGTAAAGCTGCTCCCACAACAGCTCAATAGGGTTGAGATGTGGTGACTGTGCTGGCCACTCCACACAAAAAATTTTTTTATACCAACTAACTGCTTCTTCCCTAAATAGTTCAAGCATAGTTTGGAGCTGTGCTTTGGGTCATTGACCCGTTGAAGGAAGAAATTGGCTACAATCAAGCACTGTCCACAGGAGTATGGCATGTTTGTAGCAAAATTGAATAGCCTTCCATCTTCAAGGTCCCTTTTACCCTGTATAAAACTACCTTAACCACCACCAAAGCACCCCCAAGACCATAACATTGCCTCCGCCATGCTTGACAGATGGCGTCAAGCACTTCTCCAGCATCATTTCATTGGTCTGTATCTCACAAATGTTTTCTTTGTCATTCAAATACCTCTAACTTAGATTAATCTATCCATAACACTTTAACAATCCTCCTATGTTCAGTGTCTGGCCAATAACTGAATAAAAAGAAAATATTAAAATG
This sequence comes from Bombina bombina, assembly GCF_027579735.1. Lineage (NCBI taxonomy): Eukaryota > Metazoa > Chordata > Amphibia > Anura > Bombinatoridae > Bombina > Bombina bombina. The sequence continues at coordinate 126,543,890 of NC_069499.1, forward strand.
GGAAAAAGAACAGGGATATGGCTTTTTCTTTGCAAGAAATATGGCTCCTTCTTTGCAACTTTGCCTAGAAGGCCAGCATCTCAGAGTCGCCTCTTCAATGACGTTGAGACTGGTGTTTTGCGGGTACTATTTAATGAAGCTGCCAGTTGAGGACCTGTGTGGTGTCTGTTTCTCACACTAGACACTCTAATGTAGTTGTGCACTGGAGACTCCCACTCCTCTTTCTTTTCTGGTTAGAGACAGTTTTCACTGTTCTATGAAGGGAGTAATACACATTACAATGTTCAGGATCTTAACCTTGTATCTATACCTATGGCACCTTTAAAAAAAATAAATAAAAAGCCTTGCGCTTTTTGAGCTATGGGACACCATCATATTGCCCCGTTACTACCATACTGCCTACCACCTGCTATTGTTTAGGGTAGTGCACACAAACATCTCCACATTTGACAGGAGCAGCCCAGGATCCAGTTAAAGATAAAAGCATTTCGGGGATCATCACAGCCCTAGTTCACCAGCTGTAGCTGAAATGCGTACAGCTCTGACTTTATTTTATTATATTTTTTAAGGATTTAAAAAAAAAAAAAAAAAGAGGATTTAAAACATGTTTAATAATTGGATCCTGCGCCTTTCTGCTGAGTGCGGAGGGGTTTGTGTGCACTACGTTGGAAGTACCATCATTGCGGAGGCTGATACCCTCTAATGTGCCGAAGCTGAAGCACGCCTTAGGGTCGGAGCAGAAGTCTGATGCGCTACAGAAGAGTGTCAGTTATTGTTTATGGTAACCAACAAGGCCACATCTCAGAACTACGTATCCCAGAATAGGGAAGCATGAGGAACAGTAGTGCACACTCACTGAAACTGTGTGTTTTTATTTACAGTGTTTCAGGTGAGGTTGTGCAGGATTCATGTGTGTGTGGCACGATACTGAGCTACTTGGATAAGGTTGAAGCATTTGCTTGACAGCAGAGGGAGCTTTGGGAACAAAGTAGTCATTACACACACACATTATATATATATATATATATATATATATATATATATATATATATATATATATATATATATATATATATATATATATATATATATATATATATATATATATATATATATATATATATATATATACATACATACATACATACACACACACATACACATATATATACACATATACACACACACACACGTACACATATACACACACATATACATATACAGTTGCAAGATAAAGTATGTGAACCCTTTGGAATGATATGGATTTCTGCACAAATTGGTCATAAAATGTGATCAACAATAGACAATCACAGTCTGCTTAAACTAATAACACACGAAGAATGAAATGTTGCCATGTTTTTATTGAACACACCATATAAACATTCACAGTGCAGGTGGAAAAAGTATGTGAACCCTTGGATTCAATAACTGGTTTAACCTCCTTTGGCAGCAATAACTTCAACCAAACGTTTCCTGTAGTTGCAGATCAGACGTGCACAACGGTCAGGAGTAATTCTTGACCATTCCTCTTTACAGAACTGTTTCAGTTCAGCAATATTCTTGGGATGTCTGGTGTGAATCGCTTTCTTGAGGTCATGCCACAGCATCTCAATTGGGTTGAGGTCAGGACTCTGACTGGGCCACTTCAGAAGGCGTATTTTTTCTTCTGTTTAAGCCATACTGTTGTCGATTTACTTCTATGCTCATTGTCCTGTTGAAACACCCATCTTCTGTTGAGCTTCAGCTGGTAGACAGATGGCCTTAAGTTCTCCTGCAAAATGTCTTGATAAACTTGGGAATTCATTTTTCCTTCGATGATAGCAATCCTTCCAGGCCCTGGCGCAGCAAAGCAGCCCCAAACCATGATGCCCCCACCACCATACTTCACAGTTGGGATGAGGTTTTGACGTGTGTGTGCTGTGCCTCTTTTTCGCCACACATAGTGTTGTGTGTTTCTTCCAAACAACTCTACTTTGGTTTCATCTGTCCACAGAATATTTTGCCAGTACTGCTGTGGAACATCCAGGTGCTCTTGTGCAAACTGTAAATGTGCAGCATGTTTTGTTTGGACAGCAGTGGCTTCCTCTGTGGTATCCTCCCATGAAATTCATTCTTGTTTAGTGTTTTACGTATTGTAGATTCGCTAACAGGGATGTTAGCATTTGCCAGTGACTTTTGCAAGTCTTTAGCTGACACTCTAGGATTCTTCTTCACCTTATTGAGCAGTCTGTGCTGTGCTCTTGCAGTCATCTTTACAGGACGGCCACTTCTAGGGAGAGTAGCAGCAGTGCTGAATTTTCTCCATTTATAGACAAAGTGTCTTACCGTGGACTGATGAACAGTAAGGCGTTTGGAGATACTTTTATAACCCTTTCCAGCTTTATGCAGGTCAACAATTCTTAATCGTAGGTCTTCTGAGAGCTCTTTTGTGCGAGGCATCATTCACAATCAGGCAATACTTCTTGTAAAAAGCAAACCCAGAACTGGTGTGTGTTTTTTATAGGGCAGGGCAGCTGTAACCAACACCTCCAATCTCATCTCATTGATTGGACTCCAGTTGGCTGAAATCTCACTCCAATTAGCTCTTGGAGATGTCATTAGTCTAGGGGTTCACATACTTTTTCCATCTGCACTGTGAATGTTTACATGGTGTGTTCAACAAAAACATGGCAACATTTCATTCTTTGTGTGTTATTAGTTTAAGCAGACTGTGATTGTCTATTGTTGTAACTTAGATGATGATCAGATCACATTTTATGACCAATTTATGCAGAAATCCATATCATTCCAAGGGGTTCACATACTTTTCATACATACTTTTCATACATACTTTTCATACATACATACTTTTCATACATATATTACATACACTCACATATATACACACACACACACACACATTCGACTAAACAAACTCACTCACAGGACTTCTTTTCAAATACATAAATGAATTTAATGTAACGTTTTCGGAGAAAACTTCCCCTTCATCAGCATGACAAACTTGTGAACAATACACACTTATATAGAGAAAATACAACAACAAAATTCTCAAACCTGTGTACCACTCAGTGGCGCCAAAGTACCGTGATGAAATGCAAACAATGCGTTCCATTGCAATCTGTACCAGAAGTTGTCAAAAAAAAAAAACATCACTTCTGGTGTGTGCTTAACATAGAAAAAAATCAAAAATAAAACATCACAGTTCAAACATAATATAAAAGTAAAACCACAAATCAGGCTTCTCTCTGCCTGTTTGTGGATAAGCCTTTAACCAAAATTTGCATGGCTTAATCAATACCTCTAATTTGTATCGCTATACCCCTGTATAGCATTTTCATATGTCCCAATATTCTGGTGCGCATCTGTGCTCTTTTGTTTACAATATGATACTCTTAGGTGACTGTTAGTACGTTCCGTGACTGTGCTTGTATGAAGACCTAAGCTGTCACTCTAAAAAAAGGGGGGGGGGCACAGAGTTAAACCGGTCTGTGTGGTAAACAGACCGTAGTTATGGAAACAAGGCTGTTACATTAATTACTCAGTGTAGTGCTCTTAGTGTTTAAATGACAGCCCAACTAATGATACTATCACCAGTGTAGTATATCTCAGAGTTTTTGAAACAACCTCCAGAACTGTGTCTATCCTTTTTGCCCAATGCAATAAATATCCATTTATATGATTAAACTAAAAAACATAACGGCAAACAAAAATCGTTTAGATAGATAATGAAATTAAAAATTGCTAAAAAAGTATATTAGGCAACTCTGTTGCATTTGTTATTCAAAACTGTCAACACCAATGGTGTGACCCTGTATACGTTTTCCCTAGTTTTTATGAACCGGACATAAGGGTATAAGACTATTAAATAATCACACAACATGAATATATCTATGCTTCTGTCAACCCTATACTTCAAGGGATTCCGAGTAGTAAACCCCACAAATGATGTCAGGGTAAGATTGTCCAATGTTCTGTAGCCCACAACAGGTCTTGATTTATCTCTTTTCATAGATGTGCGTCCATGTGTAAACCTATGTCGTATAAAGGCTGCACCAGGTCTACACCTATATGGATAAAGGACCATGTAGATGGCCACACACAAAAGAGTGACCTGTTCTTGTGGCCATGTCCGATAGGTGTTTTTCTGTGAGAACATATGTAGACAATTCCCACAAGATAATTATACATCCGATAACTTAGGCCACACCAGCTCATATGTCTCCTACCATCCGGGTAGAGGTCACAAGGACTGCACACCTGGTTCATAGTGCATATCATATTTTATCCTACTGGACAGGGAGGCATAAGGCGTGATTTCATGTACCACATATAACTAGGTCCATGGAGTGATTTCATCCGATGGTGACCACAATGGCTGAACGTGTTCCACCTGCAGTGTTCGGATCTTATAATAGTCCCGTGCATATACAGGATGTAGGTACTTAGAAGGATTCACATACCCCCACTGGGGGCAGGCTGCCAACCTTCCCCACATAAGGTTCACACAGCCTTAGTTTGCACCCCTGGTTTGTAACTCCAACCTAGATCATTGACTTGAAATCAGGTGGCGAATTCAAGCCGCCTGGATGCACAGTGCCAAGCCTGTATATCCATTCAGCCTCATGAATCAGAAGTGCTTTATTTCTATCACCACCCCTGTCCAGTCTAAGTATGTTGTTGATCAGGATGTAAAGGATAGACGATACTTGGTGTGACATCAGGGCACAGTGTCGTGCGACCGGTTACTCGGATTCGCCTTTCTCCAAAGCCAACCATATGGCCTGTCTATGGTTCGCCATCCTCTCCCGTAGTGTGCCAATGGTTTTCCCCACATAAAAACTGTGACCTGATGTCACACCAAGTATCGTCTATCTACTACATGCTGATCGAACACATACCTAGAATGGACAAGGGTGGTGAAAGAAATAAAGCACTTCTGATTTTTGAGGATGAATGGATATACAGGCTTGGCACTGTGCATCCAGGTGGCTTGATTTCAAATCACTGATCCAGGTTGGAGTTACAAACCAGGGGTGCAAACTAAGGCGGTGTGAACCTTATGTGGGGAAGGTTGGCAGCCTGCCCCCGGTGGGCATACGCAAATCCTTCTAAGTACCTACATCCTGTATGTGTGCGGGACTATTATAAGATCCGAACACTGCGGGTGGAACACGTTCAGCAATTGTGGTCACCATCGGATGAAATCACTCCATGGACCTAGTAGTATGTGGTGCATGAAATCACGCCTCATGCCTCCCTGTCCAGTGGGCTAAAATATAAAATATGATATGCACTACGAACCAGGAGTGCAGTCCTTGTGACCCCTAGCCGGATGGTATGAGACATATGGGCTGGTGTGGCCTAAGTTATCAGATGTATAATTCTCTTGTGGGAATTGTCTACATATGTTCTCATAGATAACCACCTATGGGACATGGCCACAAGAGCATGTCACTCTCTTTTGTGTATGACCATCTACATGGTCCTTTGTCGTATAAAGGCTTCACCAGGTCCACACCTATATGGATACAGGATTACACATGGACGCACATCTATGAAAAGAGATAAATCAAGACCTGTTGTGGGCTACAGAACATTGGACAATCTTACCCCGACATTTGTGGGGACTACTACTCAGAATCCCTAGAAGTATAGGGTTGACAAAAGCATAGATATATTCATGTTATGTGTGATTTAATAGTCTTATACCCTTATATTTGGTTCATAGAAACTAGGGGAAATATATACAGGGTCGCACCATTGGTGTTGACAGTTTTGAATAACAAATGCACCAGAGAGAAAATCGCATGTGCGGTTAATCGTGCAGCCTTAGAACGCATTGTTTGCATTCCATCATGGTACTTTGGCACCACTGAGTGGTACACAGGTTTGAGATAATTTTTTGTTGTATTTTCACTATAAAAGTGTGCATTGTTCACAAGTTTGTCATGCTGATGAAGGGGAAGTTTTCTCCGAAAACGTTGCATTAAATTCATTGATTTCTTTGAAAAGAAGTCCTGTGAGTGCATTTATTTAGAGGAATATAAGATTTGCATCCAGGCTTTACGAGTTCCTTTTCTTTTTCTTTTGTAGTTGCTTTTTATATATTTGTAACTATGTTTAAGTTTAGGAGCACATTTTTATTAATATGAATTTAAATATATGGTGTATTTACTTTTGTACATACCCACGGCCTTTTTTAATTTGTCTCCATACTTTTGGCACTATGATTCCTTTGTGGCCTCTATTTGACCATCTTTTAACATTTGATTGGCTGTGGGTTAGTGTAAAAGGTCATTGCTGTACTTCGAGTTTTCAGCCTCTGATGAAGCGCATGTGCAAAATGTGTTGTGTCTTTTGGGTTTCTTACCTTGTACCTGGCAACCTTGCTGAATAAATACCACATCACAAAGTCTTGAGCCTCCTGTCTCTGCTTCCTCCTCCTTGGTATATTGTGTACAGCATTGAGCAGATGGGATACCGCTTTGGCAGACTGAGGACCTGGCCCTTGCCCGCTTACTACAGGTGCTCAGTGACTTGGTTCCCTCACTGACCTCATCATCGGGCACTTACCAGTAGCGCCGTTGCTCTGACGTCAGATCGCTCCGAGAATACCACGCATTGACTGTTGAATTATAGCGCCGCGGAATCTGTTGGCGCTCTACAAATAACCGATAATAATCAGTGGTTTGTGGCCATTTCCTGCCGACGGGACCGGGGGGGTGTTTGCCGAACGGACACGCCGGTGGATGTTGACCACAGCTGCTGTATACACAGACCGTTCTGGTTGGAGGTCTAGGATCGGATACATCTGCTTACCAGGAACCAGCACCTTTTTTCTAAGCGGAACTAAGCTAAGTACATACTTTCTTTTAATACTTTTGTGGTGACTTTCTGGACTGAGTTTTCTATCTGGAAGATAAGGTGACTGGAACTACCAGTTCTGATGCTTTCCAGTTCTACATCTACTTAAAAGGGACTTTTCTTAGGAGGACAATATTACAATATAAGGAATATTGACTTACTCATTCCGGAAGTCCCCTCCACTGTTTTGGCACACTTGTGCCTCTGGAACCTTTTAGCTTTCTTAAACTGTTGTCATCTAGTTTACACATACACACACACGTGTATGTGTGTGTATCAGTGAAGGATTCCCATGAAAAGAAGCTCACTGTGAGGGCTTTGCATTAGTGACTACAACTAGAGACTGTTCCACAAACACAGAAAAAGATAATAATCTGGCTAGTCTTTTAACAAATTTGTCATGAACAAACCTAAAAGCAAATGGCTAAAAACGCCAACAAAATACATTTTGGCATTAAACAGCAAAAACTCATCTCAGAGCAGAGCTTCTGTTAAAAATTTAAGCCATCAACATTAGATTGACAAGTTGAAAATTTCAGAATCACAAAAAAGCACCCAAGAGGTATGCACTTATTAACCCCTTAATGACCGAGGACGTGCAGGGTACGTCCTCTAAAAAAAAGTCACTTAACAACCAAGGACGTACCCTGCACGTCCTCGGTCTGGAAAGCAGCTGGAAGCGATCCTGATCACTTCCAGCTGCTTTCCGTTTATTGCAGGATGCCTCTATATCGAAGCATCCTGCAATAACAAATTTTACCCCTCCGGTGCAGAGAGAGCCACTCTGTGGCCCTCTCTGCACCGGACATCGATAGCCGCATTCGTTGGTGGGTGGGAGCTGAAGTCGGAGGCTGGTGGGCGGCCATCGATGCAATCTATGTCAGAGAGGGGGGCGGGATCGCCAGGGGCGCGCGCGTGCATGGGAAGAGGCAGGTGGGGGGGGTGGAATCTACACTACAGAAAAAAAAAACAAAAAAAAACATTTTTATTTGCAAAACTGGGTACCCAAGATGGCCCCCAATAAGGCAGAGTGGGAGGGTTAGAGAGCTGTTTTGGGGGGGGATCATGGAGGTTGAAGGCTAAGGGGGGATCCTGCACAACAGCATATGTAAATATGCTGAAAAGGATTTAAAAAAAAAAAAAAAAAATGATACCTTTTATTTTAGTACTGGCAGACTTTCTGCCGGTACTTAAGATGGCGGGGACAATTGTGGGGTGGGGGAGGGAAAAGAGCTCTTTGGGAGGGATCAGGGGATCTGATGTGCCAAGGTGGGAAGCTGATCTCTACACTAAAGCTAAAATTAACCCTGCAAGCTCCCTTCAAGCTACCTAATTAACCCCTTCACTGCTGGGCATAATTCACATGTTGTGCGCAGTGGCATTTAGCGGCCTTCTAATTACCAAAAAGCAAACACCAAAGCCATATATGTCTGCTATTTCTGAACAAAGGGGATCCCAGAGAAGCATTTATAACCATTTGTACCATTATTGCACAAGCTGTTTGTAAATAAATTTCAGTGAGTAATCTAAAGTTTGTGAAAAATTTGACTATTTTTTTTTTTCATTTGATCGCATTTGGCGGTGAAATGGTGGCATGAAATATACCAAAATGGGTCTAGATCAATACTTGGGGTTGTCTACTACACTAAAGCTAAAATTAACCCTACAAGCTCCCTAATTAACCCCTGCACTGCTGAGAATACACGTGGTGCGCAGTGGCATTTAGCGGCCTTCTAATTACCAAAACGCAACGCCAAAGTCATATATGTCTGCTATTTCTGAACAAAGGGGATCCCAGAGAAGCATTTACAACCATTTGTGCCATAATTGCAAAAAAAAAATTTGTAAATGATTTCAGTGAGAAACCTAAAATTTGGAAAAATTTAGTTTTTTTTTTTTTATTTGATCGCATTTGGCAGTGAAATGTTGGCATGAAATTACCCAAAGTATTGATCTAGGCCCATTTTGGTATGTCTACTACACTACAGCTAAAATTACCCCAAAAAAAACATAATTTATGTAAGAACTTACCTGATAAATTCATTTGTTTCATATTAGCAAGAGTCCATGAGCTAGTGACGTATGGGATATACATTCCTACCAGGAGGGGCAAAGTTTCCCAAACCTCAAAATGCCTACAAATACACCCCTCACCACACCCACAAATCAGTTTAACGAATAGCCAAGAAGTGGGGTGATAAGAAAAAAGTGCGAAGCATAAATATAATGAATTGGAATAATTGTGCTTTATACAAAAAAAATCATAACCACCACAAAAAAGGGTGGGCCTCATGGACTCTTGCTAATATGAAAGAAATGAATTCATCAGGTAAGTTCTTACATAAATTATGTTTTCTTTCATGTAATTAGCAAGAGTCCATGAGCTAGTGACGTATGGGATAATGACTACCCAAGATGTGGATCTTCCACGCAAGAGTCACTAGAGAGGGAGGGATAAAATAAAGACAGCCAATTCCGCTGAAAATAATCCACACCCAAACAAAGTTTAAAACTTATAATGAAAAAAACTGAAATTATAAGCAGAAGAATCAAACTGAAACAGCTGCCTGAAGTACTTTTCTACCAAAAACTGCTTCAGAAGAAGAAAACACATCAAAATGGTAGAATTTAGTAAAAGTATGCAAAGAAGACTAAGTTGCTGCTTTGCAAATCTGAACAACCGAAGCTTCATTCCTAAATGCCCAGGAAGTAGAAACTGACCTAGTAGAATGAGCTGAAATCCTTTGGGGCGGAGTTTTACCCGACTCGACATAAGCATGATGAATTAAAGATTTCAACCAAGTTGCCAAAGAAATGGCAGAAGCCTTCTGACCTTTCCTAGAACCGGAAAAGATAACAAATAGAGTAGAAGTCTTTCGGAAATTCTTAGTAGCTTCAACATAATATTTCAAAGCTCTAACTACATCCAAAGAAAGCAATGATTTCTCCTTAGAATTCTTAGGATTAGGACATAATGAAGGAACCACAATTTCTCTACTAATGTTGTTAGAATTCACAACCTTAGGTAAAAATTGAAAAGAAGTTCGCAACACCGCCTTATCCTGATGAAAAAACAGAAAAGGAGACTCACAAGAAAGAGCAGATAATTCAGAAACTCTTCTGGCAGAAGAGATGGCCAAAAGGAACAAAACTTTTCAAGAAAGTAATTTAATGTCCAAAGAATGCATAGGTTCAAACGGAGGAGCTTGAAGAGCCCCCAGAACCAAATTCAAACTCCAAGGAGGAGAAATTGACTTAATGACAGGTTTTATACGAACCAAAGCTTGTACAAAACAATGAATATCAGGAAGATTAGCAATCTTTCTGTGAAAAAGAACAGAAAGAGCAGAGATTTGTCCTTTCAAGGAACTTGCAGACAAACCTTTATCCAAACCATCCTGAAGAAACTGTAAAATTCTAGGAATTCTAAAAGAATGCCAGGAAAAATGATGAGAAAGACACCAAGAAATATAAGTCTTCCAGACTCTATAATATATCTCCCTAGATACGGATTTACGAGCCTGTAACATAGTATTAATCACAGAGTCAGAGAAACCTCTTTGACCAAGAATCAAGCGTTCAATCTCCATACCTTTAAATTTAAGGATTTGAGATCCTGATGGAAAAAAAGGACCTTGTGACAGAAGGTCTGGTCTTAACGGAAGAGTCCACGGTTGGCAAGAGGCCATCCGGACAGGATCCGCATACCAAAAACCTGAGAGGCCATGCTGGAGCCACCAGCAGAACAAATGAGCATTCCTTCAGAATCTTGGAGATTACTCTTGGAAGAAGAACTAGAGGCGGAAAGATATAAGCAGGATGATACTTCCAAGGAAGTGACAATGCATCCACTGCTTCCGCTTGAGGATCCCTGGATCTGGACAGATACCTGGGAAGTTTCTTGTTTAGATGAGAAGCCATCAGATCTATTTCTGGAAGACCCCATATTTGAACAATCTGAAGAAATGCCTCTGGGAGAAGAGACCATTCGCCCGGATGAAACGTGTGGCGACTGAGATAATCCGCTTCCCAATTGTCTATACCTGGGATATGAACCGCAGAAACTAGACAGGAGCTGGATTCCGCCCATACCAGAATTCGAGATACTTCTTTCATAGCCAGAGGACTGTGAGTCCCTCCTTGATGATTGATGTATGCCACAGTTGTGACATTGTCTGTCTGAAAACAAATGAACGATTCTCTCTTTAGAAGAGGCCAAGACTGAAGAGCTCTGAAAATTGCACGGAGTTCCAAAATATTGATCGGTAATCTCACCTCCTGAGATTCCCAAACCCCTTGTGCTGTCAGAGACCCCCACACAGCTCCCCAACCTGTAGGACTTGCATCTGTTGAAATTACAGTCCAGGTCGGAAGAACAAAAGAAGCCCCCTGAACTAAACGATGGTGATCTGTCCACCACGTCAGAGAGTGTCGTACAATCTGTTTTAAAGATATTGAGATATCTTTGTGTAATCCCTGCACCACTGGTTAAGCATACAGAGCTGAAGAGGCCGCATGTGAAAACGAGCAAAGGGGATCGCGTCCGATGCCGCAGTCATAACACCTAGAATTTCCATGCATAAGGCTACCGAAGGGAAAGATTGTGACTGAAGGTTTCGACAAGCTGATATCAACTTTAGACGTCTCATGTCTATCAAAGATAGAGTCATGTAAACTGAATCTATCTGAAAACCTAAAAAGGTTACCCAAGTCTGAGGAATCAATGAACTTTTTGGTAAATTGATCCTCCAACCATGATGTTGAAGAAACAACACAAGTCGATTCAAATGAGATTCTGCTAAATGTGAAGACTGAGCAAGTACCAAGATATGGAATACCACAATACCCTGTTCTCTGATTACAGACAGAAGGGCACCGAGAACCTTCGTAAAAATTCTTGGAGCTGTAGCTAGGCCAAACGGCAGAGCCACAAACTGGTAATGCTTGTCTAGGAAAGAGAATCTCAGAAACTGATAGTGATCTGGATGAATCGGAATATGCAGATATGCATCCTGTAAATCTATAGTAGACATATAATGCCCTTGTTGAACAAAAGGCAGGATAGTCCTTACAGTTACCATTTTGAATGTTGGTATCCTTACATAACGATTCAATATTTTTAGATCCAGAACTGGTCTGAAGGAATTCTCCTTCTTTGGTACAATGAAGAGATTTGAATAAAACCCCAGCCCCTGTTCCAGAACTGGAACTGGCATAATTACTCCAGCCAACTCTAGATCTGAAACACATTTCAGAAATGCTTGAGCCTTCGCTGGGTTTACTGGGACACGGGAAAGAAAAAAATCTCTTTGCAGGAGGCCTTATCTTGAAGCCAATTCTGTACCCTTCTGAAAAAATATTCTGAATCCAAAGATTGTGAACGGAATTGATCCAAATTTCTTAGAAAAAATCGTAATCTGCCCCCTACCAGCTGAGCTGGAATGAGGGCCGCACCTTCATGTGGACTTAGGAGCTGGCTTTGACTTTCTAAAAGGCTTGGATTTATTCCAGACTGGAGATGGTTTCCAAACGGATACCGCTCCTGAGGATGAAGGATCAGGTTTTTGTTCCTTGTTGTGACAAAAGGAACGAAAACGATTATTACCCTGGAAAGAAAGGGAAAGCAGAGTAGACTTAGAAGACATAACAGCATTCCAAGTCTTAAGCCATAAAGCTCTTCTAGCTAAAATAGCTAGAGACATATACCTGACATCAACTCTAATGATATCAAAGATGGCATTAAATAAAATTATTAGCATGTTGAAGAATAAAAATGCTATGAGAATTATGATCTGTTACTTGTTGCGCTAAAGCTTCTAACCAAAAGATGAAGCTGCAGCAACATCCGCTAAAGATATAGCAGGTCTAAGAAGATTATAAAAGGAAAACCAAATAAAGTTCTGAATCAAGGATATGTCTGTGTCCTCTGGATGAGTTTTTCAGCTTGTTAGCATTCCTCAGTGAGATCCCATAAAAAAGGAAACAGAAAATTGCAACATAGTGTGAATCTGTAATGGCACTTTGAGGAAGTAGTTGTTTTGTAACAAATGACAAATGACTACTCACATTCCTTCCTTGACAAAGCATACCAGCGAAACGTACGTCGGAACTGAACTGTTCTATATTGAGTTTTATTGCGTCTCTACACTAGCCAGGACACCTGGGGGCTTAGCGCTATTGTCTTGCTACTAAAAAGGTTTTGGTTTCAGCTGTCACACTCCTGCTGATCCATTTACCTCTTTGCAAGTTTGGCGATTTGAAGCATTTGTTACAGCATATCTGCTTTTGTACCCTTACATTGTGGTGTTATCAAGGCTTATGTGACGCTTTTATATATCTTAAAATAAATTTGTATCCAAGTTTTGCCTAGTGTACTGTTTTCCCATCAGTATAAAGTGGGAGTGCGCATATCCTTGAGCTTAGTGGAAAGCTCCAACAAATGTAAATAGTCATTTGTTACAAAACAACTACTTCCTCAAAGTGCCATTACAGATTCACACTATATTGCAATTTTCTGTTTCCTTTTTTATGGGATCTCACTGAGGAATGCCAACAAGCTGAAAAACTCATCCAGAGGACAGACATATCCTTGATTCAGAACTTTATTTGGTTTTCCTTTTATGATTTTTGTTATCACATTTATTTCACATTTTTTTCTTTGTGATATTCGGTATATTTATTGTAGGTCTAAGAAGATTACCTGAACACAAGTAAGCTTTTCTTAGAAAGGATTCAATTTTCCCATCTAAAGGATCCTTAAGGAAGTACAATCTGCCGTAGGAATAGTAGTACGCTTAACAAGAGTAGAGACAGCCCCATCAACTTAAGGGATTTTGTCCCAAAACTCTAATCTGTCAGATGGCACAGGATATAATTGCTTAAAACGTTTAGAAGGAGTAAATGAATTACCCAAATTATTTCATTCCCTGGAAATTACTTCAGAAATAGCACTAGGGACAGGAAAAACTTCTGGAATAACTACAGGAGATTTAAAGACCTTATCTAAACGTTTAGATTTAGTATCAAGAGGACCAGAATCCTCAATTTCTAATGCAATTAGGACTTCTTTAAGTAAAGAACGAATAAATTTCATTTTAAATAAATATGAAGATTTATCAGCATCAATCTCTGAGACAGAATCCTCTGAACCAGAAGAGTCATCAGAATCAGAATGATGATGTTCATTTAAAAATTCATCTGTAGAGAGAAGTTTTAAAAGATTTTTTGTGTTTACTAGAAGGAGAAATAACAGACATAGCCTTCTTGATGGATTCAGAAACAAAATCTCTTATGTTATCAGGAACATTCTGCACCTTAGATGTTGAAGGAACTGCAACAGGCAATGGTACATTACTAAAGGAAATATTATCTGCATTAACAAGTTTGTCATGACAATTAATACAAACATTAGCCGGAGGAATAGCTACCAAAAGTTTACAGCAGATACACTTAGCTTTGGTAGTTACAGCACTAGACAGCGATTTTCCTGAAGTATCTTCTGACTCGGATGCAACGTGAGACATCTTGCAATATGTAAGAGAAAAAAAAAAACATATAAAGCAAAATTGATCAAATTCCTTAAATGACAGTTTTAGGAATGGGAAAAAATGCCAATAAACAAGCTTCTAGCAACCAGAAGCAAAGAAAAAATTAGACTGAAATAATGTGGAGACAAAAGAGACGCCCATATTTTTTAGCGCCAAATAAGACGCCCACATTATTTGGCGCCTAAATGCTTTTTGGCGCCAAAAATGACGCCACATCCGGAACGCCGACATTTTTGGCGCAAAAGGACGTCAAAAATGACGCAACTTCCGGCGACATGTATGACGCCGGAAACAGAAAAGATTTTTTGCGCCAAAAAAGTCAGCGCCAAGAATGACGCAATAAAATGAAGCATTTTCAGCCCCCGCGAGCCTAACAGCCCACAGGGGAAAAAAAAGAGTCAAATTTTTTAAGGTAAGAAAAAAATGATTGATTCAAATGCATTATCCCAAATATGAAACTGACTGTCTGAAAATAAGGAATGTTGAACATCCTAGTCAAGGCAAATAAATGTTTGAATACATATATTTAGAACTTTATAAACAAAGTGCCCAACCATAGCTTAGAGTGTCACAGAAAATAAGATTTACTTACCCCAGGACACTCATCTACATGTTTGTAGAAAGCCAAACCAGTACTGAAACGAAAATCAGCAGAGGTAATGGTATATAAATAAGAGTATATCGTCGATCTGAAAAGGGAGGTAAGAGATGAATCTCTACGACCGATAACAGAGAACCTATGAAATAGACCCCGTAGGAGGAGATCACTGTATTCAAAATAGGCAATACTCTCCTCACATCCCTCTGACATTCACTGCATGCTGAGAGGAAAACCGGGCTCCAACTTGCTGCTGAGCGCATATCAACGTAGAATCTAGCACAAACTTACTTCACCACCTCCATAGGAGGCAAAGTTTGTAAAACTGAATTGTGGGTGTGGTGAGGGGTGTATTTATAGGCATTTTGAGGTTTGGGAAACTTTGCCCCTCCTGGTAGGAATGTATATCCCATACGTCACTAGCTCATGGACTCTTGCTAATTACATGAAAGAAATATTATCTGCATTAACAGTTTGTCATGACAAAACAGTACAAACAACAGCTGGAGGAACAGATACCATAAGTTTACAGTAGATACACTTAGCTTTGGTAGCTCCAGCCCCAGGCAGCGATTTTCCAGAAGTATCTTCTGACTCAGTTTCAACGTGGGATATCTTGCAATATGCAATAGAAAAAACATATAAAACAAAATTGATCAAATTCCTTAAATGACAGTTTCAGGAATGGGAAAAAAATGCCAGTGAACAAGCTTCTAGCAGCCAGAAGCAATAAAAAAATGAGACTTAAATAATGTGGAGACAATAGTGACGCCCATATTTTTTTAGCGCCAAAAATGACGCCCACATTATTTGGCGCCAAAAAATTACGCCACATCCGGAACGCCGACACTTTTGGAGCAAAAGAAAGTAAAAAATTACGCAACTTCCGGGGAAACGTATGACGCCGGAAACAGAAAAAAAAAATTTGCGCCAAAAAAGTCAGCGCCAAGAATGACGCAATAAAATGAAGCATTTTCAGCCCCCGCGAGCCTACACAGGCCACAGGGAAAAAGTCAAATTTTTAAGGTAAGAAAAAAAAAAAAAAAGATTTATTCATATGCATTATCCCAAATATGAAACTGACTGTCTGAAATAAGGAATGTTGAACATCCTGAGTCAAGGCAAATAAATGTTTGAATACATATATTTAGAACTTTATAAAAAAGTGCCCAACCATAGCTTAGAGTGTCACAGAAAATAAGATTTACTTACCCCAGGACACTCAACTACATGTAGTAGAAAGCCAAACCAGTACTGAAACGAAAATCAGCAGAGGTAATGGTATATATATATAAGAGTATATCGTCGATCTGAAAAGGGAGGTAAGAGATGAATCTCTACGACCAATAACAGAGAACCTATGAAATAGACCCCGTAGAAGGAGATCATTGAATTCAAATAGGCAATACTCTCCTCACATCCCTCTGACATTCACTGCACGCTGAGAGGAAAACAGGGCTCCAACCTGCTGCGGAGCGCATATCAACGTAGAACCTAGTACAAACTTACTTCACCACCTCCATAGGAGGCAAAGTTTGTAAAAACTGATTTGTGGGTGTGGTGAGGGGTGTATTTATAGGCATTTTGAGGTTTGGGAAACTTTGCCCCTCCTGGTAGGAATGTATATCCCATACGTCACTAGCTCATGGACTCTTGCTAACATGAAAGAAACTCCCTACATGCTCCCTAATTAACCCCTTCACTGCTGGACATAATACACGTGTGGTGCGCAGTGGCATTTAGCAGCCTTCTAATTACCAAAAAGCAACGTCAAAGCCATATATGTCTGCTATTTCTGAACAAAGGGGATCCCAGAGAAAAATTTGCAACCATTTATGCCATAATTGCACAAGCTGTTTGTAAATAATTTCAGTGAGAAACCTAAAGTTTGTGAAAAAGTAAACCATTTTTTTTATTTGATCGCATTTGGTGGTGAAATGGTGGCATGAAATATACCAAAATGGGCCTAGATTAATACTTTGGGATGTCTTCTAAAAATATATATATACATGTCAATGGATATTCAGGAATTCCTGACAGATATCAGTGTTCCAATGAAACTAGTGCTAATTTTGAAAAAAAAAGTGGTTTGGAAATAGCAAAGTGCTATTTGTATTTATGGCCCTATAACTTGCAAAAAAAAAAAAAGCAAAGAACATGTAAACATTGGGTATTTCTAAACTCAGGACAAAATTTAGAAACTATTTAGCATGGGTGTTTTTTGGTGGTTGTAGATATGTAATAGATTTTGGAGGTCAAAGTTAAAAAAAAAAGTGTGTTTTTTTTTCCATTTTTTCCTCATATTTTATAATATTTTTTTTATAGTAAATTATAAGATATGATGAAAATAATGGTATCTTTAGAAAGTCCATTTAATGGCGAGAAAAACGGTATATAATATGTGTGGGTACAGTAAACGAGTAAGAGGAAAATTACAGCTAAATACAAACACTGCAGAAATGTAAAAATAGCCCTGGTCCCAAACGGACAGAAAATGGAAAAGTGATGTGGTCATTAAGGGGTTAAAAACAAATGCATATAAAAGTAAAAAGAACAGAAGTTCAAAATTAAGATACTTCAGTTTGTTGAGGTAAATTTGGGAAGTCCACTGTTACTGCCAATACAATTTGATTTTGTATATGACGGAGGTTTATTTTAGACTTTTTGGCACACGGTTATGGAAAGTTAATCCCATTTGTAACTCTGGCATGGAATTCAGAAACTGTTAATTAAAAGTACACAAGTTTTTATACAAATTAAAACGAGACACCTGCAATATAAAAAACATAATTTATGTAAGAACTTACCTGATAAATTCATTTCTTTCATATTAGCAAGAGTCCATGAGCTAGTGACGTATGGGATATACATTCCTACCAGGAGGGGCAAAGTTTCTCAAACCTCAAAATGCCTATAAATACACCCCTCACCACACCCACAATTCAGTTTAACGAATAGCCAAGAAGTGGGGTGATAAAAAAGTGCGAAAGCATATAAAATAAGGAATTGGAATAATTGTGCTTTATACAAAATCATAACCACCACAAAAAAAGGGCGGGCCTCATGGACTCTTGCTAATATGAAAGAAATGAATTTATCAGGTAAGTTCTTACATAAATTATGTTTTCTTTCATGTAATTAGCAAGAGTCCATGAGCTAGTGACGTATGGGATAATGACTACCCAAGATGTGGATCTTTCCACACAAGAGTCACTAGAGAGGGAGGGATAAAATAAAGACAGCCAATTCCTGCTGAAAATAATCCACACCCAAAATAAAGTTTAACGAAAAACATAAGCAGAAGATTCAAACTGAAACCGCTGCCTGAAGTACTTTTCTACCAAAAACTGCTTCAGAAGAAGAAAATACATCAAAATGGTAGAATTTAGTAAAAGTATGCAAAGAGGACCAAGTTGCTGCTTTGCAGATCTGGTCAACCGAAGCTTCATTCCTAAACGCCCAGGAAGTAGATACTGACCTAGTAGAATGAGCTGTAATTCTCTGAGACGGAATTTTACCCGACTCAACATAGGCAAGATGAATTAAAGATTTCAACCAAGATGCCAAAGAAATGGCAGAAGCTTTCTGGCCTTTTCTAGAACCGGAAAAGATAACAAATAGACTAGAAGTCTTACGGAAAGATTTCGTAGCTTCAACATAATATTTCAAAGCTCTAACAACATCCAAAGAATGCAACAATTTCTCCTTAGAATTCTTAGGATTAGGACATAATGAAGGAACCACAATTTCTCTACTAATGTTGTTGGAATTCACAACTTTAGGTAAAAATTCAAAAGAAGTTCGCAACACTGCCTTATCCTGATGAAAAATCAGAAAAGGAGACTCACAAGAAAGAGCAGATAATTCAGAAACTCTTCTGGCAGAAGAGATGGCCAAAAGGAACAAAACTTTCCAAGAAAGTAATTTAATGTCCAATGAATGCATAGGTTCAAACGGAGGAGCTTGAAGAGCTCCCAGAACCAAATTCAAACTCCAAGGAGGAGAAATTGACTTAATGACAGGTTTTATACGAACCAAAGCTTGTACAAAACAATGAATATCAGGAAGAATAGCAATCTTTCTGTGAAAAAGAACAGAAAGAGCAGAGATTTGTCCTTTCAAAGAACTTGCGGACAAACCCTTATCTAAACCATCCTGAAGAAACTGTAAAATTCTCGGTATTCTAAAAGAATGCCAAGAAAAATGATGAGAAAGACACCAAGAAATATAAGTCTTCCAGACTCTATAATATATCTCTCGAGATACAGATTTACGAGCCTGTAACATAGTATTAATCACGGAGTCAGAGAAACCTCTTTGACCAAGAATCAAGCGTTCAATCTCCATACCTTTAAATTTAAGGATTTCAGATCCTGATGGAAAAAAGGACCTTGTGACAGAAGGTCTGGTCTTAACGGAAGAGTCCACGGTTGGCAAGAGGCCATCCGGACAAGATCCGCATACCAAAACCTGTGAGGCCATGCCGGAGCTACCAGCAGAACAAACGAGCATTCCTTCAGAATCTTGGAGATCACTCTTGGAAGAAGAACTAGAGGCGGAAAGATATAGGCAGGATGATACTTCCAAGGAAGTGATAATGCATCCACTGCCTCCGCCTGAGGATCCCGGGATCTGGACAGATACCTGGGAAGTTTCTTGTTTAGATGGGACGCCATCAGATCTATTTCTGGAAGTTCCCACATTTGAACAATCTGAAGAAATACCTCTGGGTGAAGAGACCATTCGCCCGGATGCAACGTTTGGCGACTGAGATAATCCGCTTCCCAATTGTCTACACCTGGGATATGAACCGCAGAGATTAGACAGGAGCTGGATTCCGCCCAAACCAAAATTCGAGATACTTCTTTCATAGCCAGAGGACTGTGAGTCCCTCCTTGATGATTGATGTATGCCACAGTTGTGACATTGTCTGTCTGAAAACAAATGAACGATTCTCTCTTCAGAAGAGGCCAAAACTGAAGAGCTCTGAAAATTGCACGGAGTTCCAAGATATTGATAGGTAATCTCACCTCCTGAGATTCCCACACAGCTCCCCAACCCGTGAGACTTGCATCTGTTGAAATTACAGTCCAGGTTGGAAGCACAAAAGAAGCCCCCTGAATTAAACGATGGTGATCTGTCCACCATGTTAGAGAGTGCCGAACAATCGGTTTTAAAGATATTGTTTGAGATATCTTCGTGTAATCCTTGCACCATTGCTTCAGCATACAGAGCTGAAGAGGTCGCATGTGAAAACGAGCAAAGGGGATCGCGTCCGATGCAGCAGTCATAAGACCTAGAATTTCCATGCATAAGGCTACCGAAGGGAATGATTGTGACTGAAGGTTTCGACAAGCTGCAATCAATTTTAGACGTCTCTTGTCTGTTAAAGACAGAGTCATGGACACTGAATCTATCTGGAAACCCAGAAAGGTTACCCTTGTCTGAGGAATCAAAGAACTTTTTGGTAAATTGATCCTCCAACCATGATCTTGAAGAAACAACACAAGTCGATTCGTATGAGATTCTGCTAAATGTAAAGACTGAGCAAGTACCAAGATATCGTCCAAATAAGGAAATACCACAATACCCTGTTCTCTGATTACAGACAGAAGGGCACCGAGAACCTTTGTAAAAATTCTTGGAGCTGTAGCTAGGCCAAACGGCAGAGCCACAAACTGGTAATGCTTGTCCAGAAAAGAGAATCTCAGGAACTGAAAATGATCTGGATGAATCGGAATATGCAGATATGCATCCTGTAAATCTATTGTGGACATATAATTCCCTTGCTGAACAAAAGGCAAGATAGTCCTTACAGTTACCATTTTGAACGTTGGTATCCTTACATAACGATTCAATATTTTTAGATCCAGAACTGGTCTGAAGGAATTCTCCTTCTTTGGTACAATGAAGAGATTTGAATAAAACCCCATCCCCTGTTCCTGAACTGGAACTGGCATAATTACTCCAGTCAACTCTAGATCTGAAACACATTTCAGAAATGCTTGAGCTTTTACTGGATTTACTGGGACACGGGAAAGAAAAAATCTCTTTGCAGGAGGTCTTATCTTGAAACTAATTCTGTACCCTTCTGAAACAATGTTCTGAATCCAAAGATTGTGAACAGAATTGATCCAAATTTCCTTGAAAAAACGTAACCTGCCCCCTACCAGCTGAGCTGGAATGAGGGCCGCACCTTCATGTGGACTTAGAAGCAGGCTTTGCCTTTCTAGCTGGCTTGGATTTATTCCAGACTGGAGATGGTTTCCAAACTGAAACTGCTCCTGAGGATGAAGGATCAGGCTTTTGTTCTTTGTTGAAACGAAAGGAACGAAAACGATTATTAGCTCTGCTTTTACCTTTAGATTTTTTATCCTGTGGTAAAAAAGTTCCTTTCCCACCAGTAACAGTTGAAATGATGGAATCCAACTGAGAACCAAATAATTTGTTACCCTGGAAAGAAATAGAAAGTAAAGTTGATTTAGAAGCCATATCAGCATTCCAAGTTTTAAGCCATAAAGCTCTTCTAGCTAAAATAGCTAGAGACATAAACCTGACATCAACTCTGATAATATCAAAAATGGCATCACAGATAAAATTATTAGCATGCTGAAGAAGAATAATAATGTCATGAGAATCACGATGTGTTACTTGTTGCGCTAAAGTTTCCAACCAAAAAGTTGAAGCTGCAGCAACATCAGCCAAAGATATAGCAGGTCTAAGAAGATTACCTGAACACAGATAAGCTTTTCTTAGAAAGGACTCAATTTTCCTATCTAGAGGATCCTTAAACGAAGTACCATCTGACGTAGGAATAGTAGTACGTTTAGCAAGGGTAGAAATAGCCCCATCAACTTTAGGGATTTTGTCCCAAAATTCTAATCTGTCAGACGGCACAGGATATAAATGCTTAAAACGTTTAGAAGGAGTAAATGAATTACCCAATTTATCCCATTCTTTGGAAATTACTGCAGAAATAGCATTAGGAACAGGAAAAACTTCTGGAATAACCACAGGAGCTTTAAATACCTTATCTAAACGTTTAGAATTAGTATCAAGAGGACCAGAATCCTCTATTTCTAAAGCAATTAGTACTTCTTTAAGTAAAGAACGAATAAATTCCATTTTAAATAAATATGAAGATTTATCAGCATCAACCTCAGAGACAGAATCCTCTGAACCAGAGGAGTCATCAGAATCAGAATGATGATGTTCATTTAAAAATTCATCTGTAGGGAGAGAAGTTTTAAAAGATTTTTTACGTTTACTAGAAGGAGAAATAACAGACATAGCCTTCTTTATGGATTCAGAAACAAAATCTCATATTATCAGGAACATTCTGCACCTTAGATGTTGAGGGAACTGCAACAGGCAATGGTACTTTACTAAAGGAAATATTATCTGCTTTAACAAGTTTGTCATGACAATCAATACAAACAACAGCTGGAGAAATAGCTACCAAAAGTTTACAGCAGATACACTTAGCTTTGGTAGATTCAGCACTTGACAGCGATTTTCCTGTAGTATCTTCTGGCTCAGATGCAACGTGAGACATCTTGCAATATGTAAGAGAAAAAACAACATATATATATAAAGCAAAATTGATCAAATTCCTTAAATGACAGTTTCAGGAATGGGAAAAAATGCCAAAGAACAAGCTTCTAGCAACCAGAAGCAATGAAAAATGAGACTTAAATAATGTGGAGACAAAAGCGACGCCCATATTTTTTTCGCGCCAAATAAGACGCCCACATTATTTGGCGCCTTAATGCTTTTTGGCGCCAAAAATGACGCCACATCCGGAACGCCGACATTTTTGGCGCGAAATAACGTCAAAAAATGACGCAACTTCCGGCGACACGTATGACGCCGGAAACGGAAATAGAATTTTTGCGCCAAAAAAGTCCGCGCCAAGAATGACGCAATAAAATGAAGCATTTTCAGCCCCCGCGAGTCTAACAGCCCACAGGGAAAAAGTCAAATTTTAAGGTAAGAAAAAATGGTCAAATCAAAATGCATTATCCCAAATATGAAACTGACTGTCTGAAAATAAGGAAAGTTGAACATTCTGAGTCAAGGCAAATAAATGTTTGAATACATATATTTAGAACTTTATAAACAAAGTGCCCAACCATAGCTTGGAGTGTCACAGAAAATAAGACTTACTTACCCCAGGACACTCATCTACATATAGCAGATAGCCAAACCAGTACTGAAACGAGAATCAGCAGAGGTAATGGTATATATAAGAGTATATCGTCGATCTGAAAAGGGAGGTAAGAGATGAATCTCTACGACCGATAACAGAGAACCTATGAAATAGACCCCATAGAAGGAGATCACTGCATTCAAATAGGCAATACTCTCCTCACATCCCTCTGACATTCACTGCACGCTGAGAGGAAAACCGGGCTCCAACTTGCTGCGGAGCGCATATCAACGTAGAATCTAGCACAAACTTACTTCACCACCTCCATCGGAGGCAAAGTTTGTAAAACTGAATTGTGGGTGTGGTGAGGGGTGTATTTATAGGCATTTTGAGGTTTGGGAAACTTTGCCCCTCCTGGTAGGAATGTATATCCCATACGTCACTAGCTCATGGACTCTTGCTAATTACATGAAAGAAATATATATATATATATATATATATATATATATATATATATATATATATATATATATATATATATATATATATATATATATATATATATATATATATATATATATATATATATATATATATATATATATATATATATATATATATATATATATCTTGCACTCACTGGTGTTTTCAAAAAGTCTTTTACTGTGACAAAAGTGTAACGTTTCGGGGACAATGTTTCCTCTTCCTCAGACACAAGCAATACAAAGTTATACAAACAAACAAAGCCCCACCCCCCCTAATTAGGACAAAAAGACCGCCAAACGATCACCATGGTGACCACTATGTCACAATGTCAACAACCCCATATTTGATATATACAAACAGCTATCTAGGTTTGTGGGTGATCGGATCACGGTATGGCCATGGGGTTAAGAAAGTAAATAATCGTGTGAGCCGTTATGTAAGGGTTCAGCTATGTGATTGTATGCAATTATCACAATAAGTGGATAATGCAAAATTGTGTTACGTATATGGACTATGACTCTGCATCTAATCTGTATACACATCATTAGCAGGTAGGCAGTGTCTGTATACAGTTCCTGCATCTGTATATCATGTTATGCTTTCTCCCCTGTCTATAATGAGTCACCATTCACCAATGTTGTTTAATAAGGCTCAGACAGCTGTTTGTATATATCACATATAGGGTTGTTGACATTGTGACGTAGTGGTCACCATTTTGAAATAATTAGGGGGTGGGGTTTTGTTTGTTACCTCTATAAGTTTGTATTGCTTATGTCTGAGGAAGGGGATACATTGTCCCTGAAAACACTTGTCACAGTAAAAGACTGGCATGCCAGAAGAAGCCCACGATGCACAAATAGTGCAGGGTGAAACGCGCGTAGAGAATTGTTCATACTATTACAGGGGTATCAGCTGACCCCCCGTTCTATTGTTTCTGATTAAAGAATACCGAAGTGGGACCTTTCAGTGGAGCAATAAGGCGCTGAGATTAACCCTCCAGGACTTACATAATGACAACATCTGTGCTAGGCAGAACAACCAGAAGTTTGTGGGAAAAACATTTGTACTCCATACTCAGAGGACCGGATGATTATAATATGGATTTCAATATAACAATGTCATCCTTGGAGGGTCAAAGTGGTTAACCTGAATAACCTATGAATGTTCGGCAATACTTCTCCAGAGACCGCAAACCTCCTTGGCACAGGTACACCGTTTCTTTTCTTCTTGCCAAATTATTGGATAAATATTTTCCAAGAATATTACCATTACATGGGACAAATATTATCCAAGAGGATATCCATTACATGGGACAAAATAGGAGTAAATGACTAAGTGGAACCATAGTCAGAGACTCTTTACTTAGTAGAATCCTTCCTTTGCAGTACAAGGATTGAACATTATTTTTCAAACCTCACGGGAGTCAAATTTATATATCTCTAGTGGTACCATAATTATTTTGGTTCATCCAGTGACTAGTCACTTTAAATCAGCACGATTACCTTGCTCTCAATTTATTTTATAGTATAGGGATTTAGTTGTGTAGTTATTTAGCTATCGATTTTGAGATATTTTTTGGTGCAGTGATTAATTTCAATATGTATGATGAGTAACATTATGATTAAAGTTTATGAATTAAATCTCTGTGTATGAGGTAATTGGTGTCCTCTAACAGGGGTTTTTAAGTTATTTTTTAAATAGCCTGTGCAGCTAAAGATAGACTTTGGGAATCATTTAGTGATTTTCGTTTCTCCTTTATATAAAAAAAAATATTATATATATATGTTTTTTTAAACCTTGTATTTGATACAACTCCAAAAATATTTTTATTAAATAGATAGATAATCCCTTTATTATCCATTCCCCAGTTTTGCATAACCAACAATTATTATATGAAATATCGCTAACATTCCAGATCGGTTTATCCAAAGGGGAGCGTTTACAATAATGGCTGGTATATAGTGCTCGATTTATTAAGTAATTGCCTCTGGCAGGCTGAATTCCGCTGTCTGAATTCAGCATTGCACAAGAGCGCTGTAAAAAAGGGTGCTAAACTCACCCTTTCTGTGCCGTTGCAAAGCGCTAAACTCACCAGGCTCCGGACACCCACGGCACATTGCTCTACCAATGAGGTGACATTTACACCTCTGAACCAAAAGCTGTGCATGTCAACTGACAGTGTTCTGTATGCACACATGGCTATTGGTTCAGAGATGCAAGCTGCACCTCATTGGTAGAAGAGCGATGTGCCGTGGGCGGCCGGAGCCACCGAGTTTAGTGCTGTGCAACGGCACCCTTTTTTTACATTTATGATCACTGAACCTCCGCTTAATTTTTAGTGATGGCAAATCCTAGCATTTGTTATAAGTTTAGCTTTACCATCACTAAGTTTAAAGAGATTTAATAAAAATAAATAAAATAAAAAAACACCAGCTACAAAATGACACAAACTACACTTAACATCATGGTTAGTGTGCAAACAGGAGGCAGCCGCTGAGCCTTTAGATCTGTTTTTACATCTGGAAAGGATCTAGTCGTGTCTACAATACATTTTTTTTTTTCACTGTAAATGCCACGTCACACACGTCTGTGTGTCACTTCATTGTTCTCATGTCAAAACAAATCATTTTGTAAATAGCTCAGTTTGCTTTGCGAGAAAAAAAAATAATTAAACTAACAAATGATTAAGAAAAAAGGAGGGAATCTCTGTAGTCAGAGGTGGTACATTTTAGATTTAATTTTTTTTGTATCCTTAAAGGGACATTATACACTCATTTTTTCTTTGCATAAATGTTTTGTAGATAATCTATTTATATAGCCCATAAAGTTTTTTTTTTTTAATTAATGTATAGTTTTGCTTATTTTTAAATAACATTGCTCTGATTTTCAGACTCCTAACCAAGCCCCAAAGTTTTATGTGAATACGCTCGACTACCTACTCCAGCTTGCTCCTGTTTGTGTAAAGGGTCTTTTCATATGCAAAAGAAGGGGGAGGGGGAGTGTCTTATTTGCCACTTGCAGTGGGCTTTCCAGCTACCTTTTCAACAGAGCCAAAGTAACAGCTTCTAAGTAAGTTTTTAAACAGTTTTATACTGGATTTTTATATCAGTATCTGTGCATATTATTCTTTATAGTAGTGTCTATTACATGCAGTTATATGAAAATGAGTGTATACTGTCCCTTTAAGACTTACTTAAAAAATAAATAAAATGTATGCTATTCCCATGTAGGGCCAACAACAAATCCAATCTGCTGTATGATTTATTTTTTTCTATTCAGGCTAGGAGTTTGCATTATCTACATATTCACAAGAGGGTAGAAATATAAAATAAATATCGAAAAATAGTTTGTATCTTGACATACAATATGTAGCATGTCAGCAATGTCTACATTTGCACCATACACCCCACTGCCGATTCTCTGAGTGCAGTTTTGAATAAGGGTGCACAGGACAAGTACATCATATGTGCATATGCTGCTGAAATGGGAATAGCTTTTACAATAAGAATTATTGCCAATTCAAGAATATTGAGAAAACATTTTTTTTTTACTTTTTGGACCACTCAGGATTTAGTAAGCTGTTTAACATTAAAACCACCTCATTTGTAATTCAGCAGAAAGGCCGCTCTTTATGTACCAGTTCCTTTGATAAATCTGGGATCATATTCCAAGCTCCAACAAGTTAAAAAGTAGCTATGTTAAATGTCACATGATATGATGTCACATGGCAAATTAAAGGTACATTTTTACATTAGAGAAAAATAAAACACCAAACACAATTACATTACTTCTGTTTTCACTATAACCACGACAATGTATGTCACAATGTATTCAAACACTTTAGAAGCCCTAAATGTGATCATAAAGTAGAGTGAAACAACGGCTCATCCCACTGTATCACATGCAAATAGATCATCACCTTCACGCATTGCAGGAACATGAGGCAGATACTGTACAGAATAGATGCTGGAAACTGAAAAATGCAATTAAACTAACATGTGACACTTTTTTATTAACCAACATTCAAAAACGTCAGATCTCATATGAAATTGCAGTTTCAGGTAATACTCAAAACGAACAGGAAGTGCATGTTTGTACAAATGCTAGGATTTACTATTGAATCAAATAAAGGGCATTTTCAAATCATGAAGTATAAGATACTTCATGTAGAAAGCTCCTTTAATTTGATTCAACTGATCACCGCTCTTAGCTCCTACAGCAGCGCACGGCTAAAAATGTTTTTGCTAAGAGGTGACATTTTCACCTCTTAGCCAATAGCCGTGCAATAAATCCGGCTCCCATGGGCGCCAAGCTGGATTTACCGCACGGCTATTGGCTAAGAGGTGAAAACGTCACCTCTTAGCCAAAAATTTTTTTAGCCGTGGGCTGCTGTAGGAGCTAAGAGCGGCGATCGATTGATTCAAATTAATAAATCCCAGTGACTAATATAGCTCACTGAATAACAAGAAAAACTCTCATTGCTCTACCGTTGGATAAAACGCACCTCCTCCTCCAGCATGAAAACAAACTTTAGTTATATTCAGGACAGATTTTTTTTTTTTGCCGTTTTAAACATAACAAGAAACAAAATGAATAGAAGCAGTATGTGTTCAGCATCCAGACATAAGCCGAGTTCGCACTGAGGTTTTCACATTATCTCTAGATGTCAATGAAACAAAATAGACAGCAGCACTTCAAATAAGGACTGGATAAAGTTGTTTTTTTTTTTTTTTTTTACAGAGTAGGATAAACATAAAAAACATAACGTTTTGATCTAACCGACCTAATTATGATGCATTATACAATGCACTGCATTCTCTCTTTTTTTTTTTTTAAGCACATAAACTGGGAGGGCTAACAAACAAAGTTACAGGTAATTAACCCTTTACAGGTAACATACCATATATAGTACCCCCTAGTGTTTCAAAAGTAACAAAAAACTATGCACAGACCACTTTAATACAGACCAAATCTAACAGCACTATGCATTACTGAAAAAGGGGTACAAATCCTTATTCATATCCATTGGGTATAATGAATTTGATTTAAAAATCCAAAAGGTCTCCCTGCATTTCAATAGCTTAACCTGTCCCCCCACGTCTAGGTCTTATAGTGTAATCTATTTAAAAAAGTAATTGGGAGACATTGTGATCTGCTTCTTATAAAATAACTCTTCTTTAACAAGACCTTAAAAAGGGACATTCCAGTCAAAATGTAAATGCACGTAGACAAAATAAAATATTTGAATAGGAACATATTTTCAATATACATGTATTGGACAAAATGCTTCTAGTAAAAGTTATCACTGTGTTAGTGTTAGCATTTATGTCTGCACATGCATCACATGTGACGCATAGCTAGATATTCTCAGTGCACCATCTTTTTAAATACTGCAGCTGCACAGACCACCAGTGGGGCTTGTATTGTGTCTGCAATTAATACATGGAGTCATTGTCAGATGGTACAAGCACCTCAGGCTCTCTGAGCAAGTGATGTGCTGGTGCACAGTGCATACTTAAATACACTTTTGAAACAGATAAAGCTTATATTAGAAGCATTTTTGATAATACATGTATATTACAAACATGATTATATTAAAAACTGAAAGTCATCCATGTGGATACCAATTTTGGCCTGAATGTTTTTAATATTGTAGGGATGTTCTCTATGTTTAGGTAGTTGCAGTTGTAATAAGCGTAAAAATAATGTTTTTAATCATCCTAATACATACAAAAAGTTTAAAATGAATGTCTTTTACACTTGATTCTGTCCTATTTTATTAAAATGTACCTGTGCAAAAATGTACATAGGTGACTACTAAGATAATCTGTGATAGGATTTATGAACATAAACCAAATATACAAATTAAAATACACAAGCCCCCAGTATCATGTTTTTTTTTGTTTTGTTTTTTAGGGGCAGGCCAGAAAATAGATCACATTATTGAAAACAGACTTTTTTTGGATTTTTAAATTAAATGCAAAATACCTAATGGGCATGAATAAGGACATTGACAGGATTAAAGGGACACTGTACCCAAAAATTTTCTTTCGTGATTCAGATTGAGCATGAAATTATAAGCAACTTTCTAATTTACTCCTATTATCAAATTTTCTTCTTTCTCTTGGTATCTTTATTTGAAATGCAAGAATGTAAGTTTAGATGCCGGCCCATTTTTGGTGAACAACCTGGGTTGTCCTTGCTGATTGGTGGATAAATTCATCCACCAATAAAAAAGAGCTGTCCAGAGTACTGAAACCAAAAAAAAGCTTAGATGCCTTCTTTTTCAAATAATGATAGCAAGAAAACGAAGAAAAATTGATAATAGGAGTAAATTAGAAAGATGCTTAAAATTGCATGCTCTTTCTGAATTACAAAATAATTTTTTTTGGGTACAGTGTCCCTTTAAGGTCGGTTAGATGGAAACAGTGTTGTTATACTGGATGCAGTCTATTTAGTTTCAAAGAAATAAAAATGAACACAGACAACAAGAGGATATTAAAAAAATCAGATTAAAATACAACTGTGCTCTTATAAAGCCGTACAAATATTGTAGTTAAAAAGGGACTGCCTACTTCAGAATATTTAAAAAGATTTTTATTACCCATTCCCCAAATTTGCATTACCAACACTGTTACATTATATACTTTTTACCTCTGTTATTACCTTGTATCTAAGCCTCTGCATAGTGCCCCCTTATTTCTGTTCTTTTGACAGACTTGCATTTTAGCCAAATCAGTGCAGACTCTTAAATACCTCCACATGACTGAGTACAATGTTATCTGTATGACACGAACTAGTGCTGTTTAACTGTAAAAACAATGCAGAGATAAGAGGCAGCCTTCAAGGGATTAGAAATTAGCATAGGAGCCAATCTAGATCTGGCTTTCAACAAATACCAAGAAAACAAAGCAAATTTGATAAAATAAATAAATTGGAAAGTTATTTAAAATTGCATGCATATCGGAATCATAAAAGTTTATTTTTTACAAGACCCTTAACGATACGAGTCGTACAGGGTACCGCATACAAAAACTGGTCTTTAAAGACCAACGACGTACCCTGTACGTCGTCAGGGGTTTCAAGCATCTGGAAGCGATCCTGATCGTTTCAAGGTATTGCCGCGATGCCTCGATATTGAGGTATCACTGCAATACCTTTTTTTGCACACCAATGCAGAGAGCCACTCTGTGGCCCTCTCTGCATTGGCCAGCGATGGTGCCGATCATTGGTGGGTGGGAGCCATTGCAGGGAGGCGGCCCATCGCTGGGGAACTTCCGTTCCAGCCCGCAGTTGTGACTGTCGGGTGAACACGGGAGGTAAGTAGTGTGCGCCCGCAATCTAGCCACATTAAAAAATAAGAAGTGGTGGGAGAGGGTGGTGGGTGGAAATACTTTTCAAAAGGGATCTGGGAAAGGGGGGGGGGGGCAGCTACACTACAGAAAAAGTAGGTTTTAGATTTAAAAACCACATTTGTTTGCAAAGTGGGTACTGGCAGACAGCTGCCGGTACCAAAAATGTTAGCAAATAGTTAGTGGGGGGAGGGTAAATCGGGGAGGTTGGGGGCTAAGGGGGAACCTACACAGCAGTATATATAATTTTTATTTTAAAATAAAGTGCCTTTTACTTTACTACAGGCAGACTTTCTGCCAGTACTTAAGATTGCGGGGACAATTGTGGGATGGGGGCTGATCTCTACACTAAGCTAAATTTAACCCTTCAAGCTAATTAAGTCCGTCACTGCTGGGCATAATACATATGCGGTGCGCAGCGGCATTTAGCGGCCTTCTAATTACCAAAAAGCAATGCCAAAGCCATATATGTCTGCTATTTCTGAACAAAGTGGATCCCAGAGAAGCATTTACAACCATTTGTGCCATAACTGCACAAGCTGTTTGTAAATAATTTCAGGGAGAAACCTAAAGTTTGCGAAAAAGTGAATGATTTCCTTTTTTTTTTTTTTTATTTGATCGCATTTGGCGGTGAAATGGTGGCATGAAATATACCAAAATTGGCCTAGATCAAAATTTTGTGTTGTCATAATAATAATAATAATAATAATAATAATAATAATAATAATAATAATAATAATAATAATAATATATACACACACATCAAGGGATATTCAGGGATTCCTGACAGATATCAGTGTTCTAATGTAACTAGCGCTAATTTTGAAAAACAATGGTTTGGAAATAGCAAAGTGCTACTTGTATTTATTGCCCTATAACTTGCAAAAAAAGCAAAGAACTTGTAAACATTGGGTATTTCTACACGTTGGAAAAAATTTAGAAACCATATTGGGGGGTAGTTATCAACGTGTCAACTTTCCTGCCTTCGCCGGCCCAATACGCCCGCCTAAGCTCGCCTCACATCGCCGCCGCGGAACTGAAAAAAATTCGCCTAAGTTATCAAATAAAGCTGTTGAAAAGCCGCGGGGCTATGAGCAGCGGACTGTATCACTCATCCGATCTCGCTGCTCTTCGGCTTTTTCCCAGCTTTATTGCTAGCCTGTCACTAAGCACCCACACTAAACTGCACTGTTCTACCCCCTATACCAGCGCCCCCGGAGCCCCCCGCAACTAAATAAAGTTACTAACCCCTAAACCGCCGCTCCTAGACCGACCCTGCTGCAACTCTGATAAATGTATTAACCACTAAACCGCCGCTCCTAGACCCTGCCGCAACTCTGATAAATGTATTAACCCCTAAACCGCCGCCACCTATATTATACCTATTAACCCCTATCCTGCCCCCTCTACACCGTCGCCACCTATAAAATTTATTAACCCCTATCCTGCCCCCCACTACACCGCCGCCACTGTAATAAATTTATTAACCCCTAAACCTAAGTCTAACACTAACCCTAACACCCCCCTAACTTAAATATTAATTAAATAAATCTAAATAATATTTCTATTATGAACTAAATTAATCCTATTTAAAGCTAAATACTTACATTTAAAATAAACCCTAATCTAGCTACAATATAAATAATAATTATATTGTAGCTATCTTAGGATTTATTTTTGTTTTACAGGTACCTTTCAATTTATTTTAACTAGGTACAATAGCTATTAAATAATTAACTATTTAATAGCTTACCTAGCTAAAATAAAGAGAAATGTACCTGTAAAATAAAAACTAACCTAAGTTACAATTACACCTAACACTATACTTTAATAAATTATTCCTATTTAAAACTAATTACTTACCTGTAAAATAAACCCTAAGATAGCTACAATATAATTAATAATTACATTATAGCTATTTTAGGATTTATATTTATAACTTTGTATTTATTTTAGCTAGTTAGAATAGTTATTAAATAGTTATTAACTATTTAATATCTACCTAGCTAAAAGAAATACAAAATTACCTGTAAAATAAATCCTAACCTAAGTTACAATTAAACCTAACACTACACTATCATTAAATTAATTAAATTACCTACAAATAACTACAATTAAATACAATTACATAAACTAACTAAAGTACAAAAAATAAAAAAGCTAAGTTACAAAAAATAAAAAAAATAGGTTACAAACATTTTAAAAATATTACAACAATTTTAAGCTACTTACACCTAATCTAAGCCCCCTAATAAAATAACAAACCCCCCAAATAAAAAAAGGCCCTACCCTATTCTAAATTAAAAAAGTTCAAAGCTCTTTTACCTTACCAGCCCTTAAAAGGGCCTTTTGTGGGGGAATGCCCCAAAGAGTTCAGCTCTTTTGCCTGTAAAAGAAAAATACAACCCCCCCCAACATTAAAACCCACCACCCACATACCCCTAATCTAACCCAAACCCCCCTTAAAAAAACCTAACACTAATCCCCTGAAGATCATCCTACCTTTAGTCGTCTTCACTCAGCCGAGCCACCGATGGAACTGAAGAGGAGACCCGGACCGGCAGAAGTGATCCTTCAAGCGGCGCTGAAGAAATCTTCCATCTGGGCGAGGTCATCTTCCAAGAGGCGCTGAAGAAGTCTTCTATCCGGGGGATGTCATCTTCCAAGCCGGGTCTTGAATCTTCATCCCACCGACGTGGAACATCCTTCTTTACCGACGGACTACCAACGAATGAAGGCTCCTTTAAGGGATGTCATCCAAGATGGCGTCCCTTCAATTCTGATTGGCTGATAGGAAAAATCTGATTGGCTGATTCAATCAGCCAATCAGATTTTTCCTACCTTAATTCCTTCATTCGTCGGTAGTCCGTCGGTAAAGAAGGATGTTCCGCGTCGGCGGGATGAAGATTCAAGACCCGGCTTGGAAGATGACATCCCCCGGATAGAAGACTTCTTCAGCGCCTCTTGGAAGATGACCTCGCCCGGATGGAAGATTTCTTCAGCGCCGCTTGAAGGATCACTTCTGCCGGTCCGGGTCTCCTCTTCAGTTCCATCGGTGGCTCGGCTGAGTGAAGACGACTAAAGGTAGGATGATCTTCAGGGGATTAGTGTTAGGTTTTTTTAAGGGGGGTTTGGGTTAGATTAGGGGTATGTGGGTGGTGGGTTTTAATGTTGGGGGGGTTGTATTTTTCTTTTACAGGCAAAAGAGCTGAACTCTTTGGGGCATGCCCCCACAAAAGGCCCTTTTAAGGGCTGGTAAGGTAAAAGAGCTTTGAACTTTTTTAATTTAGAATAGGGTAGGGCCTTTTTTTATTTGGAGGGGTTTGTTATTTTATTAGGGGGCTTAGATTAGGTGTAAGTAGCTTAAAATTGTTGTAATATTTTTAAAATGTTTGTAACCTATTTTTTTTTATTTTTTGTACTTTAGTTAGTTTATGTAATTGTATATAATTGTAGTTATTTGTAGGTAATTTATTTAATTAATTAATTTAATGATAGTGTAGTGTTAGGTTTAATTGTAACTTAGGTTAGGATTTATTTTACAGGTAATTTTGTATTTCTTTTAGCTAGGTAGATATTAAATAGTTAATAACTATTTAATAACTATTCTAACTAGCTAAAATAAATACAAAGTTACCTGTAAAATAAATATAAATCCTAAAATAGCTATAATGTAATTATTAATTATATTGCAGCTATCTTAGGGTTTATTTTACAGGTAAGTAATTAGTTTTAAATAGGAATAATTTATTAAAGTGTAGTGTTAGGTGTAATTGTAACTTAGGTTAGTTTTTATTTTACAGGTACATTTCTCTTTATTTTAGCTAGGTAAGCTATTAAATAGTTAATTATTTAATAGCTATTGTACCTAGTTAAAATAAATTGAAAGGTACCTGTAAAATAAAAATAAATCCTAAAATAGCTACAATATAATTATTATTTATATTGTAGCTATATTAGGGTTTATTTTAAATGTAAGTATTTAGCTTTAAATAGGATTAACTTAGTTCATAATAGAAAACATAATTTATGCTTACCTGATAAATTCCTTTCTTCTGTAGTGTGATCAGTCCACGGGTCATCATTACTTCTGGGATATTACTCCTCCCCAACAGGAAGTGCAAGAGGATTCACCCAGCAGAGCTGCATATAGCTCCTCCCCTCTACGTCACTCCCAGTCATTCGACCAAGGACCAACGAGAAAGGAAAAGCCAAGGGTGAAGTGGTGACTGGAGTATAAATTAAAAAATATTTACCTGCCTTAAAAACAGGGCGGGCCGTGGACTGATCACACTACAGAAGAAAGGAATTTATTAGGTAAGCATAAATTATGTTTTCTTCTGTTAAGTGTGATCAGTCCACGGGTCATCATTACTTCTGGGATACCAATACCAAAGCAAAAGTACACGGATGACGGGAGGGATAGGCAGGCTCTTTATACAGAAGGAACCACTGCCTGAAGAACCTTTCTCCCAAAAATAGCCTCAGATGAAGCAAAAGTGTCAAATTTGTAAAATTTGGAAAAAGTATGAAGCGAAGACCAAGTTGCAGCCTTGCAAATCTGTTCAACAGAGGCCTCATTCTTGAAGGCCCAAGTGGAAGCCACAGCTCTAGTAGAATGAGCTGTAATTCTTTCAGGAGGCTGCTGTCCAGCAGTCTCATAAGCTAAACGAATTATGCTACGAAGCCAAAAAGAAAGAGGTAGCGGAAGCTTTTTGACCTCTCCTCTGCCCAGAGTAAATGACAAACAGAGAAGACGTTTGTCGAAATTCCTTAGTTGCCTGTAAGTAAAATTTTAGAGCACGGACTACATCCAGGTTGTGCAGTAGACGTTCCTTCTTTGAAGAAGGATTTGGGCATAAAGAAGGAACAACAATCTCTTGATTGATATTCCTGTTAGTAACTACCTTAGGTAAGAACCCAGGTTTAGTACGCAGGACTACCTTATCCGAATGAAAAATCAAATAAGGAGAATCACAATGTAAGGCTGATAATTCAGAGACTCTTCGAGCCGAGGAAATAGCCATTAAAAATAGAACTTTCCAAGATAACAACTTTATATCAATGGAATGAAGGGGTTCAAACGGAACGCCCTGTAAAACATTAAGAACAAGGTTTAAACTCCATGGTGGAGCAACAGTTTTAAACACAGGCTTAATCCTGGCCAAAGCCTGACAAAAAGCCTGGACGTCAGGAACTTCTGACAGACGTTTGTGTAACAGAATGGACAGAGCTGAGATCTGTCCCTTTAATGAACTAGCAGATAAACCCTTTTCTAAACCTTCTTGTAGAAAAGACAATATCCTAGGAATCCTAACCTTACTCCAAGAGTAACCTTTGGATTCACACCAATATAGGTATTTACGCCATATCTTATGGTAAATCTTTCTGGTAACAGGTTTCCTAGCCTGTATTAAGGTGTCAATAACTGACTCAGAAAACCCACATCTTGATAAAATCAAGCGTTCAATTTCCAAGCAGTCAGCTTCAGAGAAGTTAGATTTTGATGTTTGAAGGGACCCTGTATCAGAAGGTCCTGTTTCAGAGGTAGAGACCAAGGTGGACAGGATGACATGTCCACCAGGTCTGCATACCAAGTCCTGCGTGGCCACGCAGGTGCTATTAGAATCACTGATGCTCTCTCTTGTTTGATTCTGGCAATCAATCGAGGAAGTAACGGGAAGGGTGGAAACACGTAAGCCATCCTGAAGTCCCAAGGTGCTGTCAGAGCATCTATCAGGACTGCTCCTGGATCCCTGGATCTGGACCCGTAACGAGGAAGCTTGGCGTTCTGTCGAGACGCCATGAGATCTATCTCTGGTTTGCCCCAACGTCGAAGTATTTGGGCAAAGACCTCCGGATGAAGTTCCCACTCCCCCGGATGAAAAGTCTGACGACTTAAGAAATCCGCCTCCCAGTTCTCCACTCCCGGGATGTGGATTGCTGACAGGTGGCAAGAGTGAGACTCTGCCCAGCGAATTATCTTTGATACTTCCATCATAGCTAGGGAGCTTCTTGTCCCTCCCTGATGGTTGATGTAAGCTACAGTCGTGATGTTGTCCGACTGAAACCTGATGAACCTCAATCCTTGTAAATAACACAACTTTAGCAAAGGTTTAATCCCATTAGCAAAGATAACAAATTCTGAAAGCAGGAAACAAATTACAGAATAAACGTCTTTTATCTCAGTCAAACTATAATTCTCACAGCTCTGCTGAGAGAAATTACCTCCCTCAAAATAAGTTTTGAAGACCCCTGAGCTCTGTAGAGATGAACCGGATCATGCAGGGAATACGAGTTGCTGACTGAAATATTTGATGCGTAGTAAAAGCGCCAAAAAACGGCCCCTCCCCCTCACACACAGCAGTGAGGAAGAACAGAAACTGTCAGAAAACAGATTAAGCAACTGCCAAGTGGAAAAATAGTGCCCAAACATTTATTCACTCAGTACCTCAGTAAATGAAAACGATTTTACATTCCAGCAAAAACGTTAAACATAATCTCTAGTTATTAAACAGCTTTATGTATTTCTTACAGTGTAATTCTAGTGAAGTACCATTCCCCAGAATACTGAAGTGTAAAGTATACATACATGACATTATATCGGTATGGCAGGATTTTCTCATCAATTCCATTGTCAGAAAATAAAAACTGCTACATACCTCTATGCAGATTCATCTGCCCGCTGTCTCCTGATCTGAAGTTTACCTCTCCTCAGATGGCCGAGAAACAGCAATATGATCTTAACTACTCCGGCTAAAATCATAACAAAAACTCTGGTAGATTCTTCTTCAAACTCTGCCAGAGAGATAATAACACACTCCGGTGCTATTTTAAAATAACAAACTTTTGATTGAAGATATAAAACTAAGTATAATCACCATAGTCCTCTCACACATCCTATCTAGTCGTTGGGTGCAAGAGAATGACTGGGAGTGACGTAGAGGGGAGGAGCTATATGCAGCTCTGCTGGGTGAATCCTCTTGCACTTCCTGTTGGGGAGGAGTAATATCCCAGAAGTAATGATGACCCATGGACTGATCACACTTAACAGAAGAAATATTATTTAGAATTATTTAATTAATATTTAAGTTAGGGGGGTGTTAGGATTAGTGTTAGACTTAGGTTTAGCGGGTTAATAATTTTATTACAGTGGCGGCGGTGTAGTGGGGGGTAGGATAGGGGTTAATAAATGTATTATAGGTGGCGACGGTGTAGGGGGGCAGATTAGGGGTTAATAAATTTAATATAGGTTGCGGCAGGGTCAGGGAGCGGAGGTTTAGAGGTTAATACATATATTATAGTTGCGGTGGGCTCCGGGAGCGGCGGTTTAGGGGGCGATAACTTTATTTAGTTGCGGCGGTGTAGGGGGGACAAATAAGGGGTGTTTAGACTCGGGGTACATGTTAGGGTGTTAGGTGCAGACATCTCCCATAGAAATCAATGGGATGTCTGTCAGCAGCGAACTTGTACTTTCGCTATGGTCAGACTCCCATTGATTCCTATGGGATCCGCCGCCTCTAGGGTGGCGGTTTGAAAACCAGGTACGCTGGGCGGTAAAAGTGCAGAGCGTACCTGCTAGTTTTTTGATAACTAGCAAAAGTAGTCAGATTGTGCCGCACTTGTGTGCGGAACATCTGGAGTGACGTAAGAATCGATCTTTGTCGGACTGAGTCCGGCGGATCGAAGCTTACGTCACAAAATTCTACTTTTGCCGGTATCTAGCCTTTGATAACTAAGGCGAATCAGCCTTGCCACAAATACGCTGCGGAATTCCAGCGTATTTGTGGTTGACGGCTTGATAACTAGGATCCTTAGCATCAGCGTTTTTTGGTGGTTGTAGATGTGCAACAGATTTAGGGAGTCAAAGTTAGAAAGTGTTTTTTTTTAAATTTTCATCATATTTTATAAAAAGATTTATGGTAAATTATAAGATATGATGAAAATAATGGTATCTTTAGAAAGTCAATTTAATGGCGAGAAAAAAGTTATATAATATATGTGTGGGTACAGTAAATGAGTAAGAGGAAAATTACAGCTAAACACAAACACCACAGAAATTTAAAAATAGCCCTGATCCTTAAAGTGAAGGTCAATTTTCATCAATGAGTGCCGGTTTTTAAAAATACTTTTAAAAACAGGGGAACTTTCATTTTTTGGGTTCAGTGTCCCTTTAAAGTGAATGTCAATTTTCATTGAGTGCCCGGTTTTTAAAAAATATTTTTAAAAACCGGGGCACTTTCATTGATGAAAATTTACATTGCACTGGATTTGAAGAAATACTTACCTTTTACTTCTGCAAAGCCGGATCAATGATCCCCCTCCTCCTCCTCCTTCCTGCTGTAGACCACAGCAATGACAAAACTGGCTTCCTCCAATCACAGACGGGAATCACGAGCTGGACGCTCTGGGGTGCAAGCCATGATTGGAGGAAGCCGGTTTTGTAATTTCCGACGTCAGTACAGAGGAACTGAGGCTGAGATCGGCGATCCGGTTTTGCAGAAGTAAAAAAGGTAAGTATTTCTTCAAATCCAGTGCAATGTAAATTTTCATCAATGAAAGTGCCCTGGTTTTTAAAAATATTTTTTAAAAACCGGGCACTCAATGAAAATTGACATTCACTTTAGGGACACTAAAATTGACATTCACTTTAGGGACACTAAACCCAATTTATTTCTTTCATGATTCAGATAGAGCATGAACATTTTTATCTAATTTACACCTTTTATAAATTTTTCTTCATACTCTTGCTATCTTTATTTTAAAAGCAGGAATGTAAATCTTAGCAGCCAGCCCATTTTAGGTTCAGCACCATGGATAGTGCATTCTTATTGGAGGCTTACATTTACCCACCAATAAGCAAGCATAACCCAGGTTCTCAACCAAACATGGTCCGGCTCCTATGCATCACATTCCTGCTTTTTAAATAAGGATAGCAAGAGAACAAAGAAAAATTAATAGGAGTACATTATAAAGTTCCATAAAATTGCATGCTCTATCTGAATCATGAAAAAAAAAAAATTGGGTTTAGTATCCCTTTAAGGGAAAGAAATTGAAAAATGGCCTTGTCCTTAAGGGGTTCAATGGGAGGGGGGGGGGGGAACAGCACATCTTATTAACTACACACAGCTCTACAGTTCAGTTGCTTATTGTTTCTTTAGATAATGGTTTCCTTAGCAGTGAAAACAATACTAAACATTGCTTCATTTCTAGGGATTTCTTATTACCACATTTTCCTCTTTTGATATGTATGGGAGACACCCAACATGACGGGTTTTAGGATCAGCCTGCGTATAGCTTCCTCAATATGAGGATCACATGAAGATCTTTTACAAACATATCCAAAAATAACCACTATTACACATGAAAAGGAAAGGACTGTGGCTGAGATGGTTCTAAACAGCTGTAATTATTTTTGGTTTTACTTCAACCTAAAGAAAAATTCAATTGAACAGACTATGTCACTACAGTGTGTGAGATAGAGATATAGATAAATTATCACACACTTCTAACACTCACTGAACTTCTAAAGAAAATCCAAATTGTATTAAAGTTTTGAAGTTACAGGAAAGGTAAACTTCTCAACTGCAATAAAACAATTTAGAAATCCATTGAGTACATGCTAGAACCAATGATTTATGATGTAGGCCCCTCTCAAAACAAACCAACAATATTAAAAGTAACATTCAATAGAACTGCATTGCATTTCTTCGTTCTCTTGGTATCTTTATTTGAAAAACAGTTATGTAAGCTTAAGAGCAGGCCCCTTTTTGATTCAGCACCTGGGTAGCGCTTGCTGATTGGTGTCTTACTGTATCTATATCAGACAGTTTTTTGCACTTTTATTTATAAATACTAATGAACTGGAGGCCCACAGAGAATTTGAAAGCAAGGCCACTAGATTAAACAAAAATGAAAAAAAACAAACAAGTCTTTAGGAATACAGCTTCTTAAATTGTGTCTCAACATAATAAGGAGCTACAGATGAACATTAAAAACCCCAGTTGATTATTTTGTCAGAAACACGAGCTCTAGAAATAATCATCGGTTGCCTTACGCAGCAGTCAGAGGTTTTAGTCTTGCATGGAAAACTGCACATAGTATAAAGCATCCACTTACACTCTAGGAACATGCCAAACTATGGAAGTCATTTCCTGTTCAGCAAAGATTCTTT
This sequence comes from Bombina bombina, assembly GCF_027579735.1. NCBI lineage: Eukaryota > Metazoa > Chordata > Amphibia > Anura > Bombinatoridae > Bombina > Bombina bombina. Next base: position 126,585,060 of record NC_069499.1, read on the forward strand.
TAAAATAATAGCGCATTGAGCAATTTCTAAAATTAAAACAGAGTCAAGCATGCAAACATCTGTTTCTAACAGGATTCCAACGCAGCTTTATTTTGGACTATTGTGCCAAACAGGCAAAAACACAAATGCTGTGTGTCAGGCTAATGAGAGCAGGTAAAAACGTATAGAGCCGCTAGCTGAACGACTATGTATCGCATTGCGACGTGGCATGGCAAGACTGCAGTTAATTTTGTCCCACCGTGACAGCAATGACTGCTCTTGCATAGGAAAAGAAAGTGGGGGGGGGGGGTAGAATGTATTAAGAAATTGAATAATTTTTTTTTTTTTTTTTAAGAGAAGGTTGAGATATATATATATATATAGTTATGCAAGATGGGTTTAGAAGTAACAAAAACTTTTTTTTTTTTTTTTATACAAAGACGTAGATGTATTTCCCTCTATATTCTATTGTCTCAATATTTTATCATTATTTCTAAATGTAAAGTGTACATTTTTTTACCAAAATTGTTTGCTTCTATATATATATATTGTTTTTGTATATAAAACAAACAAAAAATAAAATAAACTTCCTAATTTACTTCTATTGTCACTTTTGCTCAGTTCTCATTTGAAAAAAAAATATAAAAAATAATAAAGTAATCCTCAGTGATCTCACGTGTCTTAAAGGGACAGTATACACCAATTTTCATATAACAGCATGTAATAGACATCACTATAAAGAAGAATATGCACAGATACAGATGTAAACATCTTGTATAAAATCTTTTAAAAACCTACTGGGAAAACAGGAAGGGCAGACACTCGTGTGTGTATGTATGTGTGTATATACACATATATACACTTTGAATCTTGCACATGCTCAGTATGATCTGATGCCTCAAAGAATATGCTATATGCATATTATGATTGGCTGATGGCTGTCACATGATGCAGTGGGGGAAAAAAAATAAAAAAACTTTAAAATTTGTCAAGAAGAAATAGACAACAAAATTGAAATTCAAACAAATTGCTTCTGCATTGTCTTTTTATTATGCATTTCTTGATTATGCAATTCTACTGTGTTTAGTGGTCCTTTAACCCCTTAAGGACCACAGCACTTTTACATTTTGTGACCATTTGGGACCAAGGCTATTTTTAAATTTCTGCGGTGTTTGTGTTTAGCTGTAATTTTCCTCTTACTCATTTACTGTACCCACACATATTATATACCGTTTTTCCTCGCCAATAAATGGACTTTCTAAAGATAACATTTTCATCATATCTTATAATCTGCTATAACATTTTTTTTATAAAAATTATGAAAATAAAATGGAGAAAAAAAAAAACCACACACACTTTTTCTAACTTTGACCCCCAAAATCTGTTACATATCTACAACCACTAGAAAACACCCATGCTAAATAGTTTCTTAACGCTGTCCTTTGTTTAGAAATACCCATTTTCTACATGTTCTTTGCAAGTTATAGGGCAATAAATACAAGTAGCACTGTGCTATTCCCTAACCATTTTTTTTTCTTCAAAATTAGCGATAGTTACATTGGCACACTGATATCTGTCAGGAATCCCTGAATATCCTTTTACATTTTTTGTTTTAATTAGACAACCCAAAGTATTGATCTAGGCCCATTTTGGTATATTTCAAGCCATTTCACCGCCAAATGCAATCAAATAAAATAAATCGTTCACTTTTTCACAAACTTTAGGTTTCTCACTGAAATTATTTGCAAACAACTTGTGTAATTATGGCACAAATGGTTGTAAATGCTTCTCTGGGATCCCCTTTGTTCAGAAATAGCAGATATTTATGGCTGTGGCATTACTTTTTGGTAATTAGAAGGCCGCTAAATGCCGCTGCGCACCACACTTATATTATGCCCAGCAGTGAAGGGGTTAATTAGGTAGCTTGTAGGGTTAATTTTAGCTTTAGTGTAGTAGACAACCCAAAGTATTGATTTATTTCATGCCACTATTTCACCGCCAAATTCGATCAAATAAAAAAGAAATCGTTCACTATTTCAGTAACTTTGGGTTTCTCACTGGTATCCCCTTTGTTCAGAAAAACATATGGCTTTGGCATTCCTTTTTGGCAATTAGAAGGCCGCTAAATGCCGCTGTGCACCACACTTGTATTATGCCCAGCAGTGACTGAGTTAATTAGGTAACTTGTAGGGAGCTTGAAGAGTTAATTTTAGCTTTAGTGTAGAGATCAGCCTCCCACCTGACACATCCCATGCCCTGATCCCTTCCTGACCCCCCCTCAAACAGCTCTCTTCCCTCCACCCCACAATTGTCCCCACCATCTTAAGTACTGGCAGAAAGTCTGCCAGTACTAAAATAAGGCTTTATTTATTTATTTTTAAAAATATATATTCTACTGTGTAGGATCCCCCCCTTAGCCCCCAACCTCCCTGATCTCCCCAAAGAGCTCTCTAAACCCCCCCCCACCCCACTATTTGCTATTATTTTGGGTACTGGCAGCTGGGGAGTGGGGAATTCCCTTCTGAAAAGTTATTCCCCACTCCTCTGCCACCCACCACTTCAAATTTTTAAATGTGTCCAGATCGCGGACGCACACGCCCCCCATCCCCCGAGCGCTCTCCCGACAGTCATTTCCAAATGCTGTCCGGAAGTTTGCCAGCTCTGGGCTGCCCCCCCCCCCAACCTCCCTGCAATGGCTCCCACCCACCAACGATCGGCATCACCGCTAGCCGATGCAGAGAGGGCCACAGAGTGTCTCTCTCTGCATCAGTGTGTCAAAAAAAAGGTATTGCAGTGATGCCTCAATAATTGCAGTAATGACTCAATATCGAGGCTTATCACAACAATACCTTGAAATCGACTGGAAGTGATCAGGATCGCTTCCACCACTTGAAACCCCCGAGGACGTACAGAAGTGAATTAGAAAGTTGTATAAAATTGTATTCTCTATCTAAATCATGAAAAAAAAAAATTGGGGTTTCATGTCCCTTTAAGTCCTACTTTTTTAGATGTGTGCTGTTAATGCGGTAATGGATTTTACAGTGAATTGGTGTAAATGTACAGTAGTAAAACGAAAGCTGCCTATATTTATAAAATTTTATATTAATATCCATCATCTGGCGCTTCAATTTTCTTGCATTTTAAATTAAAATTAGAGGAGAGATAGAGAATAATATATATATTATTATATATCTCTATCTCATACACACAAAATAGTAAGGAGATACCATACAAATGTACACCCATTAAACGGTGTGTTTTGTTTCTTTTAAAGACTCTCTACAGGAGGAAGCAAATTATTTTTAAGATAAGAATGTAACACGGCTTCAAGACTAGATTTGACCCTGTAGGCACAGTGGCAGCTGTCTAAGGTCACTTTGTATTAAAGGATATAGCCATACCTTGCTAAGGACTTTATCTTTGCAATCCATTACCCTATTGCAGGGATCGGAAAATCAGTCAAAAAAAAATAAAATAAAAAAAATAAAAAAAGTTCAGGAATACCAGTTATACTCCTCATAATTTCTGGATAGATGGTTTAAATATAATGAACGCTATTGTATGAGATATTTAAATAATTGTTTTGTTATTTACATCTGCATTTTTGTTTTGAAATGTTATATTATTTGACATATGCTAATAAAGGCCTTTTTTTTAATAAAAAAAAAAAAAAAAATTGTAACCAGACAAAAGTATTTCTATATAGATATATGGAGAATAACCCCAAAAAACTTTGGAGCCGGAGCAAAATCCTAGGAACCAATAGCTCCCTGGCTCGGTTGCTTATTATATACCAACCAAAGGTTTTACCAAGATGCAGAATCTCAATTGTGTATACTTTTGTGAAGAGATAAAAAAAATGCACAGGCAAAAAAGGCAAGGAAAATATCACAGGTAGTGTGATTAACCTGCTCTTACCTGCCAGAGGTACACAGAACAAAGACTAGTGGCTCATATAGAAATATCTTACATTTAGACAACAGTTACGTTATTAAAAAGGTACATGAAAGAGAAAGAGAATACAATTTAGAACATTCCAATTTACTTTTATTATCTAATTTGCTTCATTCATTAGATATCCTTTGTTGAAGAAATAGCAATGCACATGTGTGCGCCAATCAAACTATGACATCTTTGTGCAGCCACCAATCAGCAGCTACTTACCCTATTTAGATATGCTTGTCAACAAAAGGATACCAAGTGAAATGGAGCAAACTAAAAAATAGAAGTAAATTGGAAAGTTGTTTAAAATTGCATGCTCTTACTAAATTATGAAAGAAAAGAAAAATGTGCGTTTCATGGCCCTTTTATTATTCTATGACTATCACTGTTTATTAAACAAACAAGTTATAAGAAACAGAACATTAGTGATAAAGATCAGTGATGTTCACAGCTTCTTTTTTTAAAAGGATTGAATTATTTTCTGTTCTCTTGTAGAAAATCTGTTCTGCATCAGACTTTATAAATCTAAATACAATCCTTCCTCTAAACTTGCTGCCAAGGAAGGTGTGTCTCATGCTTAGTTATACAGATAGAAAAAGGAGTCATGCGGTGTAGAGCTTTAGGGGCCGATATGTAGCTTGATGCGCCTTGTTTCTAAAGACCGCTGCTACATAACTTCTCCGCCTGCTCTGAGGCTGCGGACAGAAATCAACCCGATCTAATACGATCAAGTTGATTGACACCCCCTGCTAGCGGCCGATTGGCCGCAAATCTGCAGGAGGCGGCATTGCACCAGCAGTTCACAAGAACTACTGGTGCAATGATAAATGCCGACAGCGTATGCTGTCGGCATTTATCGGTGTGCAGCAGACAGGATACACTACATTATGCATTGTTAAATATACCCCTTAAAATCACAGTTCTATGAATGTCAAGGTCACATTGTGCACCTAATAAGAGTTTTTTTTTCTGTTTGAAGCATTCAGTCTTGATTATATGCAAGTAGTCAATAATAATGAGCTTCTTTCTGTGCTTTAAATCAATAACTGATCAGTGGTCTATTAGAACAATTGAATAAATAATTCTGTGTATAATTACTTAAATCTACCCATTAAGACAAAATGTCAGCATTAAATACAAAATGCCGATTTGCAACCTGGAAGGTAATTGTATATTTAAAAAGGGACAATGAACTAAGTAAGACAAGCAGTTGATAATTGTTCATTGTATTTGAAGCCGTCAGAATACCCTTTCAAATGGGCCAGGTTCTCTTCTACGCACACAGGGAGAGGCTTTCCGCTGCTTTCTTATGTTTACAAAGCTTATCTATAGCCTATACTGCAGTATTGAAATTTTCAGTTTAGGTGGTGGTTTCAAAGGGCAAAAGCAGACATGTCCGAAGACAAAAATAAATAAAAATAGTAAAGATGTTTTTGTAAACAATTTATACACTCCAATCAGGTAATCATTGGGAACACATTAAGGGAGGGAACATTTTACACTCTGTCACTTTAAGACAATATAATGTAGCAACAGAAAGGCAAAAAAACGAAACAAAAAAACCCCCCACACCTTCTGACCTTTTACAGATCAGTCTCTTTTCAATAAATGGTATTTGTATATTGGGAAATTATCATGCAAGAAATTCCATTTTTTTTTACTCTTCGTTAAAGGGACACTAAACCCACATTTTTTCTCTCATGATTCAGATAGAGCATGCAATTGTAAAGGGACATTATACACTCATTTTTTCTTTGCATAAATGTTTTGTAGATTATCTATTTATATAGCCCATAACATTTTTTTTGTTTTTTTTTTTTTTAAATGTATAGTTTTGCTTATTTTTAAATAACATTGCTCTGATTTTCAGACTCCTAACTAAGCCCCAAAGTTTTATGAGAATACCGTCAGATACCTACTCCAGCTTGCACCTGTTTGTGTAAAGGGTCTTTTCATATGCAAAAGAAGGGGGGGGGGGGGGGAAGTGTCTTGCAGTGGGCTTTCCAGCTACCTTTTCAACAGAGCTAAACTGAGAGCTTCTAAGTAAGTTTTTAAACAGTTTTATACTGGATTTTTATATCAGTATCTGTACATCTTATTCTTTATAGTAGTGTCTATTACATGCAGTTATATGAAATGAGTGTATACTGTTCCTTTAAGCAACTTTCTAATTTACTTCTATTATCAATTTCTTTGTTCTCTTGCTATCTTTATTTAAAAAGCAGGAATTTTATATATATTTTTGGTTGAGAACCTGCTTTATGCTTGCTTATTGGTGGGTAAATGAAAGCCTCCAATAAACAAGCCCTATCCATGGTGCTGAACCTGAAATGGGCTGACTGCTAAGATTTACATTCCTTCTTTTAAAATAAAAAGATAGCAAGAGAATGAAGAAAAATTGATAAAAAGGAGTAAATTAGAAAGTTGCTTAAAATGTCATGCTCTAACTGAATCAGGAAAGAAAAAAAAAATTCTGTGCAGTGTCCCTTTAAGCACAATATCTTAGTTACTCATTAAAGGGACACTATACATCAAAATAGTTTTTCCAATAATGTATTTTCAATGACTGGTTATACCAGCTGAAGAGTATAAAGTGTATGAGAAATAGCATTTTCAGGTATAGGTGTATAGGTATATATATATATATATATATATATATATATATATATATATATATATATATATATATATATATATATATATATATATATATATATATATATATATATATATATATATATATATTTTTTTTTTTTTTTTTTTTTTTTTAAATGGGTTGAGCTTGCAGGTAAAATCATGTATCACTATGTTATCACTTTATGTACACACACTTGCTTCCTTATCTTATATTTGTCAGTAAACAAAAAAAAAGTTCAGTACGTAGAGAGAACAATGGAAAATTATTATATGTTATACTTCATGAATGAAAGTCCCCTTTATTTGTTGCAAAGGTCAGTCCTAGTGTTTCACAAGCTCTAGGATTGACTTTCACTTTAACAATCCTGCACCCCCCGATCTGCCGGCTGCCGTGGGCGTGGCCGAGCATGCGTGGCAGAACGTGAAGGGGGCGTGGCAGCCCGTGAAGGGGGCGGAGCCTATCATGAAGTTGCCCCACAATCAAAAATCCTTTGTAATGAACAGTAACTGGTAACGCAGGATACCGAGGCCACCTCTGTTCATAATGGTATTTAAATAGGTCTCTGAATGAAATGTAACGAGAGATGCTTGTCAGACTTACTGTAATCTTGGGAGAATATTTATCAATTTTATATGCGCTCACCAAAATATTGGTATCTCTTTTTTGAATGTTACTAAGGGAGGACATTTAAAAGGAGCACTAAAGTTAAAATCTCAATATGCACACACCTATCAGATCCAACTGAGCATCTGCAAGAACTCTCAGAATATACATATTTGATTTTTTTGATTGGCTGACAGCTGTCACATTAAGCAGGAGGAAGGAAAACAACCAATTTTAAATTCAAACTTAAAGGGACACTGAACCCATTTTTTTTTTCTTTCATGATTCAGATAGAGCATGCAATTTTAAGCCACTTTCTAATTTATCCCTATTATCAATTTTTCTTCGTTCTCTTGCTATCTTTATTTTAAAAAGACAACATCTAAGATTTTTTTTATTCAGAACGCTAGACAGCACTTTTTTATTGGTGGATGAGTTAATCCACCAATCAGCAAGAACAACCCAGGTTGATCAACAAAAATGGGCCGGCATCTAAACTTACTTTCTTGCATTTCAAATAAAGATACCAAGAGAATGAAGAAAATTTGATAACAGGAGTAAATTAGAAAGTTGCTTAAAATGTCATGTTCTATCTGAATCACGAAAGAAAAAATTTGGGTACAGTGTCCCTTTAAGTGTTTCTGCATTGTGTTTTTATTATGCAACTCTGGTTTTATGGTCATTTAAGTTATTACACAGCATATGAATTAGGAAAATAGAAAACCCCTATGTAGGTATCTACCGCATTGGCTGTTACTGCTGTCCATATAGGCATAGGCTGTTCCATTTTCCCACCCAATTGTTCATTCTGTCCCAGTAGGTTTGCCACCTCCGGGTTTCAGACCGCCTGAAACCCTTACCTTATTCAAAACGACCGGACTGAGTCTGTGGCTGTGGCTCTCCAGCATAGCTGGATGCCGATACTTTGTTACATACAGCACTGCTTAGATTAACATTTGTGCCCTTCAAAGTTCACATTTAGTAATACAAGCTGAGTGAGCAGAATAGAGTTTTTTTTTATTTTGTAGTGCTACTTTGTTTATTTTTCTAGGAATTTAGCAGGTATGTGTTTCTTTTTTACTTATTTAATTCGATGTTGTATTTATAAAACTTATCAGCATCCGGTTCTGTTCCTTAGACACAACACACATATTACACTGCAGATATAAAATTGTGTGATATATATGCTTTTCACTATTTTATGAAATTGGTAATTATGCTTGATGTTTGGCATGATTTAGAGGAATGATTTATTTGCTCATGCTGTGTATGGGTTGCAATGACAAATTAATGGTGCCTTTTTCACTAGGGAGTGGTGTTATGGTCTATTTAAACTGTGGGATTCACTTGTTGTTTGACTGAGTAAGGGTAGAGTTTTCACAAAACCTTACGCACATAAAAGCTACTACTTTAAAAAAAAGGACCAGTGTCCTGTCGAAAAAATTCCAAGCAATTGAAATCTCCAATTACGTCACTTCCGATGACTCTCCCATTTTCACCATTTGTTTTTGCCTCTGTCCCGCCAATCCTCTGGCATCCACCCGAAGTAAATCCCCAGGCGGAGGCAAAATAGATAGTGAAGATAGGAGCTAATGCTGAACCGCAGTGCCCATCTGATTGACACGTCTCCATGAGGGACAGGATTCACAACCAATCAGATGTGTAATTGGATATTTCGACAGTATACCGGCAATTACCCCACCCCTTGTCACACCCTCACTGACACCACGCCAGGTGGTCCCAGTTTCACCTCTAATAATGATGGTAAGCCTATATAGGCAGAGCCTATCAAGATTATTAAATTAACTGCCATAGAACTGTTGGGTATCTCGGATTTGGCAAAAAACATGTAAAAATGCGTTACTTTACTAAACCTACCAAAATCCTCCATCAGTTTACGTGATTATGTATGAGGAGACACTAAAAATAAAAGCACATCATCTGCATATAATTGAAGGGTTTTATGCTGCTATAAACACTGATCATAGTAAAATATCCTGGAAACCACCATTAATCTAATAGTCTTGTTGGTGTCAGTGCTTAAAGATTAGATTTTCTCCGAGCAAAAACAAATCTGAGGAAGCAAAGATGCAAGAAAGATCTCTATAGGAGACTCATTTTATTAATTTGCATTTATTTTTGCAATTTTGGTCAGTGTTAACAGCATATGCACATTGTTATTATGAGTTGTCACCAATATGACCAAAGCAATATGCATTCTATTTCTGCACCATTTGTGTTATGACAGCACAAGAGTCAAATAAAATGAAAAGATTAAAAAAATAATTTTTTAATATAATTGCATTTTGCAGCAAAAACTGGCATACAACTATGAAATATACCAAAATGGGCCTAAATCATCAATATCTTGGATTGCCTACATAACAGGGGCGTATTTGGGCCTAGACAAACAAGGCACCGGCCTAGGGCAGCACTTTTTTTGTGGCTATACTTTTAAGAAGCTTACAGTTATTTTAGAAGTATTATACAGGTATGTAAGGGAGATTTTGCCCAAAGAGCTTACATTCTAGGGGACTGCCCATGGAGCTTACACTTTAGATGTAGCTCTGAACCTCTTTTATTCTGCTAAGTATTGCCTTCAGTTCTGTTGGCTACCAGCACTTGTGTTGGTGAAGTGTTGTTTCACAAAATCTGTGTTTGTTTTTTTGTATATTGCAGCGATAGGTGTGTGTACACACATTTACTTTGAAAATGACATTAAAAAAAAAAAAAAAAAAAAAAAAAAAAAAAAAAATATATCACAGCTAAAAAAGGCCTAAAACCTTAGAGGGGGATAGGGGGCAGCAGAATTTTTAGTGCCTAGGACAGCACAAAACCTTAAAACGCCACTGCTACATATTAATAAGTAAATAAAAAAGGTTGTTTTCTTTTAACTAGCAAAAACGCTAAAAATGCAATAATCTGGGCATAACAATGGGAAAAAATGCGATTATGATTATTCACTAACAGAGTTATAAAGCTTTCTAGACTAGGTGCTTAACTAGGTGACAGTTTTGGCAGGAAAAAGTACCAACAGCTGTGAATTGGCCGAACGCTCTTTACTGCATTGCTCTGAAACACACTGATACTGAAGGGGGGAAAAAATGTAATTCCATTTTAAACTCAAACATACTGATGATATGTGTTTGTGTACAATAACTTTGTGGTTAATTTTTTTTTTTTAGCCAGTAAGCTTTCTACTTAATATTCCATTAAGCCACTTCCTGGTATTCAAATTATTGGAAAGAACAGCTACAACTAAAGGAAGTAAATTCACAAGGAAAATAAAATAATCCCGTGGTAGCAGAAGTAATAATGCAGATATAGCAGTGTATTCAGAGTCCATTTGCTGTGCTGAGACAATCTGTAACTCTAAAAGCACATGATAGTCATTATTTAGAAACTGAAAGAAAAGTCACTACATACTTAAAATGGTTTAATTTGTTTATTTAGCAACAGCCCTCTTCTATTATGGTCTTTAAAAAGATAACATTGTTTTCATCTAAATAGATTACCTTTTAGCAGAAAATTATATTTTTTTAGCCTGATTATAAAAGATTGAATACAATTTCATTTCCAGGTCATGGATCAATGAATAAGCAACCACCAATGCATGTGCCAACTAGTGATGTCGCAAACCTAAAAATTTGGGTTCGCGAACGGCGAACGCAAGCTTCTGCAAAAGTTTGCGAACGGGCGAACTCTCATAGACTTCAATAGGCAGGCGAATTTTAAAACCCACAGGGACTCTTTCTTGCCACAATAGTGATGGAAAAGTTGTTTCAAGAGTACTAACACCTGGACTGTGGCATGCCGGAGGGGGATCCATGGCAAAACTCCCATGGAAAATTACATAGTTGATGCAGAGTCTGGTTTTAATTCATAAAGGGCATAAATCACCTAACATTCCTAAATTGTTTGGAATAACGTGCTTTAAAACATCAGGTATGATGTATCGATCAGGTAGCTTCACAGTGCGCAGTGTAGGTGATATACCAGCCCTGACCATGCATCAGTGGTCAGATGGACCCTTGCCCCAACACTGTGTGCCAGACATGCCATTATAGCAGACTTATATGGCTTTGGCGTTGCTTTTTGGTAATTAGAAGGCTGCTAAATGCCACTGCGCACCACACGTGTATTATGGCTAGCAGTGAAGGGGTTAATTAGGTAGTTTGTAGGGAGCTTGCAGGGTTAATTTTAGCTTTAGTGTAGAGATCAGCCTCCCACCTGATACATCAGACCCCCTGATCCCTCCCAAACAGCTCCCTTCCCTCCCCCACAATTGTCCCCGCCATCTTAAGTACTGGCAGAAAGTCTGCCAGTACTAAAATAAAAGGTTTTTTAAAAAAAAAAAAAATTTTTAAGCATATTTACATATGCTGTGGTGTAGCATCCCCCCTTAGCCCCCAACACAGCTCTCTAACCCTCCCCATCTGCCTTATTGGCGGCCATCTTGGGTACTGGCAGCTGTCTGCTATTATTTCAGTGTCAAAAAAGTGTTTTTTTTTTAAATGTACACTACTGTTACACCAGATATGAGTGGTGGCACTGGGCAAGTGGGCACAGTATACGCTGTGAGCCTAACACACACGCTGGCAGGCAGGCAACTGCAATTAGATTACACAGGGAAAAAAAAAATTATGTTCTAGCCCTAAAAAGGGCTTTTTGGGGTGCTGTCCTTACAGCAGAGATCAGATGAGTCCTTCAGGACTGTAGTGGACACTGAATACACTAGCCTAGCTATCGATTTCCCTATTAAATCAGCAGCAGCTACACTGTCCCTCCTCTCACTAAGAATGCAGCTTCCAAATGAATCTAAAATGGATGCTGTCCAGGAGGTGGGAGGGAGGGTCTGCTGCTGATTGGCTGTAATGTGTCTTCTGACTGAGGTACAGGGTCAAAGTTTACTCAATGATGACGAATAGGGGGTGGATCGAACAACGCATATGTTCGCCCGCCGAGGCGAACGCGAACATGCTATGTTCGCCGGGAACTATTCGCCAGCGAACTATTCGCAACATCACTAGTTATATATTACATATGTATGTATATATTACATATTTCTGAATTAACAGGGCTGCAGACACCATGAAGAAACAAGATACTGTTTACAGCAAGTTTGCATCAAAAGCAGGTCAGGTAAATTTTTTTTTTTTTTTTTTTTTTTTAAAGACCTTACAATGCAAATTGTCTCTCATAAGCCAGAAGATATTCATCAGAAGATAGCTTAAAGTGAATGTAAAGTTAGTCTGCCTGCTAAACACAGCATTAAAATGTATCTGAAAATAGGTGTACTTTAATTCATGATTGTTTTAATAAAGTTGTAATTACCGTGTATTTTGTATTTATATACCTGCGATCGTACTTTTAATCCTCCGCCCGCCATCTTTGATTATTGATTGACATAGTAGGTACGATCTTGTCAACCAATCATTGAATCCCCCCCCCCCCAGGGACCAAACCCCTTGTCTCAACGTCACACGTCCATAATCCGCTTGCGTTAGAACACTGTTCTATCACTGATCTAGGGCGGGTGTTAACATTTCGCGCATGCGCTCTTCAACATTTCTTGGTCTTAGTAATTTATTCCTCAACTTTTGGAACGCAAGGTAAGTAGCGATCGTACAGGGGCTCTTATTTAAAAAGAAATATAATGCGTTCGTAACCCTAAAATAAATATATATATATATATATATATATATATATATATATATATATATATATATATATATATATATATATGTGTGTGTATGTATGTATGTGTGTATGTGTATATGTGTGTATGTATGTATGTATGTATGTATGTATATTTTCTACGTTAGGGCACTTTGTTCAAATTACATTCATAGAACCTAATAATAGAAGATCATACTTACAAGTAAATATCGTAGCAAGTATAGTAGTTTCAAAAACTATGGAGGTACGACGTAAGCTGCTGTACTGGCTTCAACAATGGTATTCAATAAATGTATTCATTCATTGAATACTATGTTTCTATACAACTGCATCGGCGTGTAACACATGCGCGGTTGTACTGATAGCCAGGAGCTCGCATTGCCTCTACGTAAACAGCCGGTGGGACTGTTTTATACGTAACATTCAGTAAAATAAGGAAGTTGCGGGTGTTAGGAGCTGGTCCATAAAACGGACGAAAATTGGTAATAAAAATATTAAAAATTTATTTGAAATTGGCAGTTTGAATTATATACTAAAAAGGAATTAAGATGTACGTTCAAAGGAGAGAGAAGTCACATTCACTTTAAAGGGACACTGAACCCAAATGTTTTCTTTCATGATTCAGATAGAGCAGGTAATTTTAAGCCACTTTCTAATTTATTCCTATTATCAATTTTTCTTTGTTCCCTTGCTATCTTTATTTTAAAAAGAAGACATCTTTTTTTTTTTTTTAATTCAGAACTATGGACAGCATTTTTTTTATTGGTGGATGAGTTTATCCACCAATCAGCAAGAACAACCCAGGTTGTTCACCAAAAATGGGCCGGCATCTAAACTTACATTCGTGCATTTCAAATAAAGATACCAAGAGAATGAAGAAAATTTGATAATAGGAGTAAATTAGAAAGTTGCTTAAAATGTCATGCTATATCTGAATCACGAAAGAAAAAAATTGGGTACAGTGTCCCTTTAACATTATAAATTCACTAATGGCACAGATTTTCAATTGTAGGCTCTGAGACAGGGCCTACATATCCATATATCTTTATTAAAATGCACTGATCCTTTGTATTTATACTGTAAAGCAGTCTATGTGGTGCAGTTCGAGTACACAACAACCACAAATGCCATAGGAAAGAAAAATAATTTTGGCAGGACACTAACTCAGTTTATTATTCCAAATTCATCCCACTTCTTTCTAATTTCAGACACATTAGTGGTTGTCTGTGAATAATAATAAATAATAATAATAATAATAATAATAATAGTTGCACCGATACTTTTTTTTTTTTTAAGACCGAGTACATGTACCGACCGATACTTTTTTCAAATACTCGCCGACAACAATTACCGATACTTTTTTTTTTATGTCATGTGACAGTTTCCCAAGCACAATAAAGACTAAATTATTAAGATAGATTCTTTATAATTCTGAAGAACTATAACTCAAAAGACATTATGGAATGAAACAGTTCTAGTTTCTTGTTGTCACAAAGTTGTAAAAACGCAAAGACATGTCACAGAACATGTTTATGTATAAAAATATTACAATAAAAAATGCATAACAAATGTAAACTCACAACCAACCAAAAGTGCAATTCAGTTAAAAATATAACAGTGCATTGTTTAATAATGGGGAACAACACTATGGGATAGATTACACTGACTGGTAAGTTTTACCAATGCTCTCATTACATGTCCAACTCCATTAAAGTCTATGGAGTTGGAAATGTGAACAGAGCATTGGTAAAGTTTACCAATCAAATGTAATCTAATCCTATAATTGTAGGATGAGTGTTCATAGGAATTAACTTAATATGTCCTATGAACACTCTTCATGCACTTATATAAAGGTAAGAATGTTCCTCAGAGTACAGTATGTTTTGAACAGCATTGTGCAAGATGAGAACTAGCAGTATAACAGACAATCTAGCAATTAGAATACATTTTCCAAAAGTTAGTGGCAAGCTCTTTTTTGAAGAACAGAAGCATCTCTGTTTGTTCAGCTATAAAAGTCTGTTTCTTTTATCAGTAAGGACGTTTGACGCTAAGCTGAACAGTCTTTCACTTTCCACACTACTGCACGGGAAAGAAAGATATTTTTGGGACATTAAATCAATTTATTAACTGCCCAGTACTTCAGGAGGTTTGTCTGAATGAGGTACAGTTATCTCTCCAAGGTAGGCTTCCAGCTGTATAGCAGATTTTGGTGCACTGCTCTTAGACTTACAATACTACAAATAACAGCAATTTTTATCCTTTATTTAAAGGATTACTTTCTGTTATAATTTTTAAACTACTAAAACATATTAAAGTTAATAAACATTAATTAAAACCTACTGACCTATATATTTTCTCCAAAACGAAGTTTCATAACGTTCTAAAAGTTATATCTTTTATTCGCCGATGAGGTCACGTTATCCTGCCCACTATTTTCAGCACTGCATGTTCAAAATACTTAAACCAATAACTGTGTTTAAAGCGCCATTTTGAAACCTAGATATTGTAAAACGGATTGGTACAGAGCAAAGGATACCCACGGAGTGGGTTTGGAAAACAATTAAATTTGCAGACAAGATTTCTGACAAACGGTAGAGATATGTTAATGAAATGCTATTGATAAAAAGCGTTTTTGGGGTAGTTAGTTAGTAACAGGCATAGAAAATATTTACTTACAGTGGCCCTTTAAGTCTCTACTCTAACTTAAAATTAAATGGGGAACATAAAGTCTGAAAAAACAAACAAAAAAAAAAAAGCCACAAGATGGCGCATGGGTAAGATCTGAAGGTATTGGTTTAAAGAACCAGTCACAGTAGATTTGCATAATCAAGAAATATAAGATAAAAAGACAATGCAATAACACTTAGGGGCCTATCTATCAAGCTCCGAATGGACCTTGATGCCCCGTGTTTCTGTCGAGCTTTCAGGCTCGCCAGAAACAGCAGTTATGAAGCAGCGGTCACAAAGACCGCTGCTCCATAACCTGTCCGCCTGCTCTGAGCAGGCGGACAGACATCGCCGGAAGTACGATCGGGTTGATTGACACCCCCATGCTGGCGGCCCATTGGCTGCAAGTCTGCAGGGGGCTGAGTTGCACCAGCAGCTCTTGTGAGCTGCTGGTGCAATGCTGAATACGGCGAGCAATACACACTGTCGGATCAGGTACGCCAGACCTTTATAAATAGAGGCCTTAGTCTGAACTCAAAATGAGTAGTGGATTTTTTTTTTCTGACAATTTTAAAAGTTATGTCTTTTCCCACTCCCCCTGTACCATGTGACAGCCATTAGCCTATCACAAATGCATACACGTACCATGTGACAACCATCAGCCATTCACAAATGCATACACTTCTTGCACATGCTCAGTATGACTCAAAGTTTAAATATAAAAAGACTGCACATTTAGTTAATAGAAGTAAATTGGAAAGTTGTTTAAAATAGCATGCTCTATCTGAATAATTAAAGTTTACATTTTTATTGAGTGTCCCTTTAAGTATCGGTGCATTTGCACGATTACAAGTGAAAGTACTTGGTATCAGTGCATCAATAATATTATTATTATTATTATTATTATTATTATTAATTAGCTATGCCAATACCAAAATATTTTAACTTTCTTTGGAATACAAACTTGCTAAGAACTATGAATTATAGTTTGAATCCCCAAATAAAAATTACAAATAGCTGATACAGAGCACAGGGCAAATGAAATTATTTAAAATTATGTTATTTTGTTATAAAGCAAATTCCAGATGAAAATCAGTTTATCAATACAATTAAGCACCAACATCTACAATGTCTTAGACTCAAGTGATAGGAGAGCATCACCATCTAAAGCCACTGTCATATTGTTGAAGAAATACAACAAAGGACAAAAAAAATCAATTCAAAAATGCAGAAGCTGTGATTACATTATGCAATTCCTGCAGGCTAATGGCTTTATTTTGAGCACTAAATGGCACTGCAGAAGTCACCTTGACTAGTATTATATGCTTATTTTGCTGCAGAGTAAAAATAGCTTGCAAGCTACAAGCGTTGCCTTTGAAGATTTTGCAATAAGAGATGGATAGCAACTGGTGTTCCGTTCCAGTTGACAAATATTCTACTTTTCCTTTCATAGCCTTAGGAAAAGGAATGGATTACAGCATTTGCAGAATTAAGCTACATAGGCCCGGTTTTATCTAATAAAACATGAGTCACAAAAAGCCTTATGAGCACTGCTTGCAGAATGATAAAAACACCAGTGAAGGCAATATGGTTTTATAGGTTACCCATAAGTAGTATTTTACATCATAATGTACCCAAAATATCCTAGGGAAATACAGAAAGGAATTTTTTTAAAAGGTCAATCTATTAGAGAGTGAGCATAATCCTGGAGATTACTTTTTGACTTGGAGTATGTCCAACACTTATCTGTTTTTAAATGGTCACAGCCACTTTTTAGCGACCCAATTCGTATTAAATAACCAGTATGTCTATTAAAGGAAATTAATTTGCCCAAAAATTTTAAATTGTATTTTTTTTTTTTGTTTACACACGTTTGAAATGTAGTTTTATTTTGCCTGCCTTTCCAGTAATTCCCCCCATTGACTCAGGAGAGGCTGGAGTGCATTCTACAGACACTGCTACATAATAGTGATTGTTTAATCAGTTCAGTTCCTATACAGCAAAAGGATATAGGCAAAATATATAGAAAAATAAATACTTTAAAGGGTTTGTCCCTAAACTGTGCAAGGGACAAGTTTTAAATTATTTTGAAAGCATTTACTTTGTATGCAGATTATTTGAATGCACTGTAGGAACTAGTAAGAATATTAAGAAGCCAGACAGTGGTATTTGTATATAGATATATGAAGAATAACCCAAAATATTAAAAAACCAGGGGTACCCTGGCTCCTGGGTTTGCCAAGCCCTGAATACACACTATTTACCTTCTTATTAAACATAAACAAATATATCTGGGACATTTACACAATGTGGCCAAAAGTATATATATATATATATATATATATATATATATATATATATATATATATATATATATATATATATACATATACACACACACTAGTTTGTGTGGCCATCGTTTTTTTTTAATAAAAAAAAAAAAAAAAAAGGGGGTAGGTGAAAGAATGTGTGCTCTGGAGACTTTCAGGGCTGGAAAATAAGGTAGCCACAACTTGTAAGAGCTGTCTGGAATGGTGCTGAGGAGAGAACAGGAGGATAAGGGTGTCCGGCATTACCTAAATCTGATAATATTTCTATTAACTTGTTGAGGAAATATTTCTGTAATTAAGCACCATAAAACTTGTACGTACCCTGTGGCTCCCATATCTTAGGAAGTTGGGCATCACTTATTTACATGTGCCCTATCCTATAACGTATACAAAGAAATATTACACTGTTACATTTTTCTAAAAAAGTTACAGCAGTGTAACCAGAGTTGTGCAAGAGAGCATTCCTAGCAGATTCTCAATTGGTCGTTCAGCTTTTCCCCCCCATAAAGTTCCACAGTAAACATATGCAAGATATGACACCAGCCCTCAACAAAGCAGAATACTGTATATGTCCAAAAAGAAAACAAAAAAAACTGTTTCCTTTTAGCATGGGAGTCCACTAATAGAAACCTTCTGCTTCTCAATTTAAAGGGATAGGAAAGTCCAAATTAAACGTGCATGATTCAGATAGAGCACATCATTTTAAGACACTTTTAAATTTAGATTTTCAAATGTGCGTTGTCCCTTGTTGAAAAAGAATACACACATATCCTACACTAGTTGGAGCTAAATGCTGATTGGTGCTTGCACACATTTGTCTCTTGTGATTGGCTAACTAGCTGTGTTCATCAAGCTGTCAGTGTAAATGCTGTTCCATCAGCAAAGTATAACAAGAGAATGAAGCACATTTGATAAGTAAATTGGAAAGATGCTTAAAGGGATACTGAACCCAAGTTTTTTCTTTAATGATTCAGATAGAGCATGCATTTTTAAGCAACTTTCTAATTTACTCCAATTATCAATTGTTCTTTGTTCTCTTGCTATCTTTATTTGAAAAAGTCCAGGACCCTGGACAACACTTGTTGATTGGTGGATGAATTTATCCACCAATCAGCAAGAACAACCCAGGTTTTTAAAAAAAAAAAAAATGGGCCGGCTTCTAAACTTACATTCTTGCTTTTCAAATACAAATACCAAGAGAGTGAAGAACATTTGATAATAGAGCATGCAACTTTCTAATTTACTTCTATCTGAATCACCAAAAAAAAAAATTGGGTTCAGTGTCACTTTAAAACGGTATCTTCTACCCAAATCATGAAAGAAAATGTTAGGGATTCCCTGTCCCTTTAAGTGGAAGTTTCCTACCTCTAAAGTTCAAAATGGAGCAGAATTGAGGCACACACACTTTTAGATAGATTCTCTTGTACTACAACAAGCTTTTGTTTTGTGCTTGTGGGGGTGTGTTCCCTGTCCACCAATCATATCAGTTGTACACAGTAATACTTTTCATGTTAGTTGTTGTTTCAGTTCTGTTCTTTATATGCATGAAAAAAATAATTTTGAGTTTAAAGGGACATAAAATTGCATCAAACAGGGATATAAAACTTTAATATTCAGACAGAATGTGATTTTAAACAAATACTATTCAATTTACTTCTATTATCTAATTTGTTTCATTCACTTGGTATCCTAAGTAAAAAAAATAAATAAAAAAATACCTAGGTAGGCTTAGGAACAGCAATGCGTCACTGGGAGCTAGCAACTGATTGATGGCTGCATATAAATTCATCTTTTCATTGGTTTACCAGATGTGCTCAGCTAGATCCCATTAATGCATTGCTGCACCATCAACAAACAATACCAAGAGAATGAAGCAAATTTACAATGGAAGTAAATTTGAAAGTTTTTTTAAAATCACATGCTCTATTTGAATTAGGAAAGAACATTTTTGGGTTTCATGTCGATTTGACGCACCCATCAAAAGCAGTATAAGTGCATAACCTTCAATCACATGGGCCATATTAAGAAGAAAAAAAAATGCAAAACCCCTCCAAAGCCAACTTTATGTGTTTAACCCTTTTGCAAGTGCTAAAAAAGTACAAAGAAGAAAAATGTTCTAATGCATTATAAAGGTTTCCTTTCTGCGTATTTATGTCCCTTAAAACAAAACAAGATAATAGGGGAAACTGGATTACTGTACTGGAGTAGTTTTTCTTTAAAGGGACATGAAACCCATTTTTTTATTTCATGATTTAGAAATAGCATGCAATTTTAAACAATTTTCTAATTTATTTTTATTATCCAATTTACTTCACTTTCTTGGTATACTTTGCTGAAACACATATATAGATAGGCTCAGTAGCTGTTGATTGGTTGCTGCACAAAGATGCCTCCTGTGATTGGCTCACCCATGTGCATTGCTATTTCTTCAACAAAGGATATCTAAAGAATGAAGCAAATTAGATAATAAAAGTAAATTGGAATGTTGTTTAAAATTGTATTCTCTACTTGCATCCTGAAAGAAAGTTGTTGGGTTTAGTGTCCCTTTAAAGAAGCAAAAACATTAGATATATCTTGAAATAGAATGCTATTAGAAAAAAAAAACCACACACAAAAAACATACACAAACACACAACAAAAAAAACACGTTTAGCTTCAAAACAGAAAAGACCATTTTGCAAAATTTTGTACATCCCTAAAGCTTTAACACAAAAAAACACACAAAAAGACTAGAAAAATAAATGTACTAATATTTCATGCTTTTAGATACCCTGATGAAAGCAAGCATAAAAATGGTTTATAGTGATGTACTCAGAAAATATTATTTTGTTTTAGAATAATAATAATCAGAATTCTATAAACCCTTTCGCTACAAAGATGTCTCAACTAGTATGTCAATACAACCACCAATTTATACACCAATCAAATGCCAGCAAAGTAATTTATTCCATTATCCTGAAACCTACAACTATACAGATTAACACTGTATAAAGTTGTTCTGCCCCAATGACCATTACCTACTGCTTAGGAAGTCAAGTATTTAAATAGCAATCTATTGTTTGACTTGTCAATGTGTGCTTATGTGTTCAGCTGATACCATATTCTAACAGGACACAAACATTGCAAGATTTAATTTATTCCACTCAATCCAGTGCTCAATCTAAAAGCCAAAATGATGTGACTCACTATCACAAAATAGGAGTTCCTAATACTTAGAATGTCAGGCTGTGCATTTTTCGCCTTCTTTGGTATAGGAAAACAGCCCAAACTGTCATTGCAGAACAGACAATTATTAACTTGTAACTAACTAAGCAAGGTCAGAGCAAACCATGGGTGAATAAAATAAAACAACAAGCAATGTGTGTACAGTTACAATAAAAGATCAGCATTGTTAATACAAACATTGAAGGGACAGGAAACCCAACATTTTCTTTAATGATTAAGAGAGTGCACTAGATATATATATATATATAAAAATGGTACAAAGTTTTTCCTACTATCAAATTTAATATTTTCATCTGGAGCATTATTTGACAGCAATTTTGCAAGAATGCTTTTGTCAATATTATACATTGTGCATATAGTGCTACCATCCAATTATCCAAACCTACACTAATAAATAGCTACTCTAACAAAAGCACACCGTGAAAGCAAAGGTCAATTGCAAACTTTTTTTAAAAAATAGTAAGCTCTGAATCATGAAATACAAATTGGGTTTTATGTCATTTTCATCAGTATTCTTTATAATTACACAAATATCAGGTCATTAAATAATGAAATTGTACATGATCTAAACCTCATACAGAGGGGGGGGGGGGGGACTGGTTACCTATAATACAACAAATGTATTCAGAATTAACACATTTCAGACAGAATTTTTTTCCTCCCCCACTAAGCACAACATAAAATGAATCCATTCAGCTAATGGGGATGGTAAAAAGAAATGCAAGAACCACACCTACCCCCAAGTGCAACTTACCCAGTTTTTCCACCAGTTTCAACATCACCCCTCCAATGTGCACCTCCCCTGTAACTCTTAGGGTGACATCCCGGTTCATGTCAGTCACATGGACATTTAACTCCCAAGTTCCATCCGCATAGCAGCCATCTGGCATCCTTATACCATCCAGAGCCATCGTCCCTTTCCTGTTAGGAGAGAGGAAATGACAGGCACATTAACTAGGAGCAGATCACCACTAGAGAAATATTTGTAACAGCCTCCTGATTCATAAAGCTTCATCCTACTGCTCAGGCAAGAGATACAAATGAATATGCACACACTAACCTAGCACAGGAGTAGTTCTAACCAGTGATGTGTAAATACAAATGTGGGGTCATATCAAGCGTGTCCATAAATAGGAAATATCAAGCTGAGGGAGTTTCTTGCACTTTTCCCCCCTAAGTGATGCATCTCCCTTCCCCACCCAGACTGCAGAATTGAGACGCAACCACAGACACTGGGAAATCACACCCAGAGTAAAATTATATTTAAAAAAAGAAGAAACTAATTAAAACCACAAATAGGAAAATCCTAAAGAGGAACAACACAAAGTGAAAATAAAAATATAACAATGATTCATGTAACAGTAGTAGACGTGCATCTAAGAATGTAGCAACGTTTTATATAAAAGTAACATTAGCAAAGGATTTGACTCAAGCTGTAACATTTTGTGAATCAGCCGAGCTCCTCCTAACTCAGCCTAAAAAACATTTGACTTCCTCCCACAGACCATAATCCTGGGAAACTTTAAAACCCTTTTTTTTTTTTTTACTCCTTATTTCAACACCAAGTTTGCTATTTACACACATCTTTCTTTTCTTTGCAAACCGTTGTTCACCTGTTAAAAGTTAACAAACCGGTTTGGCTGCTTCACTTTAAAGGTTGCTGTGGAAGGAAGAGACTTCTTGTATAGCAAGGGAAAGGGGAGGGAGAAAAAGTCTATTAGGGACCTATGTGAGGGAGCATGGTCAGCAAGGCACAATACATGCACAAAGGGACACAAAAAATATCAATTGCAATGAAAACTCACCTTCTCCCTCCCCTCTTCTTGCAATGAGGTTGCCAGGGGGCAAAATAAGGATTAAAATCAAGATACCCTCCCTTTTATTCCCTTTGCAGCCTGAGCCCAGCACTAATGGAGTCCCCCAGGCAGGCTCCTCTTTCCAAGGCAATGATCACGTCACTGCTGCTCAATCTGGCTTCCCCTGCAGCAATCACACACCGGGCAGCAGTCACTCCCCCTCACCACCACCCCTCTTCCTATACTGTACTATGCAGGACTTAAAACTCCACACACACAAAAAAATACGAAGGGAGGACGCCACAAAAAAAAATAGGAGGGAGAAAAGCTTAGACCAGTTAAAAGTAAAAAGTCCTAAGAAGCTTCCACAGCCACTGTCCTTTTATGGAAGCGAATAAAAAAGCAGGATTGGATCCAACATCCGGGACACAGGGAGGTGTAGGAGAGGAGGAAGGCTGGATGTATTTGTAAGCTACACTGTCCCGTTATACGGCTTAGTAATTAACTTCTTGGCTGTTATAGAGTGAGGGGGTACAAGGAAGAGGTTAAAAACGTTTTTTTTTTCTCAGCTAAACTTTTGCACTGATTTTTGTTAGCTGTCAGAATAATAGAGGAACTTCTAGGTTGGAATTCTGTGTAACACAGCAAATTTTAAGTAATGTTGATAAGTTAGAATATGATATTTTTTGTATTTGTTATTTCTTTTTAATAAAGTTGTGGTTGGGAAATAATACCATAAGTTGTTATATGATTTTATAAACATATTATGGAAGCAATGAATTAAAGGGACAAAACTCAAACCTTTTCTTTCATGATTCAGAAGTATATGATTTTAAACAACTTCTAAATACTTATGTTATGTTAACTTAATTCTTTTGGTATCCTTAGTTGAAGAAAAGAAGCAGCAATGCACTACTGGGTCAGTTAATGACAAGTGGTTTTTCAACAAAGCATGCCAAAAGAACAAAGCAAATTAGATTAGAAAAGATATTTGGGAAATAGTTTAGAATTGCATGTTGTAGGTGAACCATGACATTTTACTTTACTGTCTCTTTAATACATCACTTTTATTCGAATACTGTGAACATATATATATATATATAACATAATTTATGTAAGAACTTACCTGATAAATTCATTTCTTTCATATTAGCAAGAGTCCATGAGCTAGTGACGTATGGGATATACATTCCTACCAGGAGGGGCAAAGTTTCCCAAACCTTAAAATGCCTATAAATACACCCCTCACCACACCCACAATTCAGTTTAACGAATAGCCAAGAAGTGGGGTGATAAGAAAAAAGTGCGAAAGCATATAAAATAAGGAATTGGAATAATTGTGCTTTATACAAAAAAATCATAACCACCACAAAAAAGGGCGGGCCTCATGGACTCTTGCTAATATGAAAGAAATGAATTTATCAGGTAAGTTCTTACATAAATTATGTTTTCTTTCATGTAATTAGCAAGAGTCCATGAGCTAGTGACGTATGGGATAATGACTACCCAAGATGTGGATCTTTCCACACAAGAGTCACTAGAGAGGGAGGGATAAAATAAAGACAGCCAATTCCTGCTGAAAATAATCCACACCCAAAATAAAGTTTAATGAAAAACATAAGCAGAAGATTCAAACTGAAACCGCTGCCTGAAGTACTTTTCTACCAAAAACTGCTTCAGAAGAAGAAAATACAACAAAATGGTAGAATTTGGTAAAAGTATGCAAAGAGGACCAAGTTGCCGCTTTGCAAATCTGATCAACCGAAGCTTCATTCCTAAACGCCCAGGAAGTAGAAACTGACCTAGTAGAATGAGCTGTAATCCTATGAGGCGGAGTCTTACCCGACTCAACATAGGCAAGATGAATTAAAGATTTCAACCAAGATGCCAAAGAAATGGCAGAAGTTTTCTGGCCTTTCTAAAACCGGAAAAGATAACAAATAAACTAGAAGTCTTTCGGAAAGACTTAGTAGCTTCAACATAATATTTCAAAGCTCTAATAACATCCAAAGAATGCAACGATTTCTCCTTAGAATTCTTAGGATTAGGACATAATGAAGGAACCACAATGTCTCTACTAATGTTGTTGGAATTCACAACTTAGGTAAAAATTCAAAAGAAGTTCGCAACACCGCCTTATCCTGATGAAAAATCAGAAAAGGAGACTCACAAGAAAGAGCAGATAATTCAGAAACTCTTCTGGCAGAAGAGATGGCCAAAAGGAACAAAACTTTCCAAGAAAGTAATTTAATATCCAATGAATGCATAGGTTCAAATGGAGGAGCTTGAAGAGCCCCCAGAACCAAATTCAAACTCCAAGGAGGAGATATTGACTTAATGACAGGCTTTATACGAACCAAAGCTTGTACAAAACAATGAATATCAGGAAGAATAGCAATCTTTCTGTGAAAAAGAACAGAAAGAGCAGAGATTTGACCTTTCAAGGAACTTGCGGACAAACCCTTATCCAAACCATCCTGAAGAAACTGTAATATTCTCGGTATTCTAAAAGAATGCCAAGAAAAATGATGAGAAAGACACCAAGAAATATAAGTCTTCCAGACTCTATAATATATCTCTCTGGATACAGATTTACGAGCCTGTAACATAGTATTAATCACAGAGTCAGAGAAACCTCTTTGACCAAGAATCAAGCGTTCAATCTCCATACCTTTAAATTTAAGGATTTCAGATCCTGATGGAAAAAAGGACCTTGAGACAAAAGGTCTGGTCTTAACGGAAGAGTCCACGGTTGGCAAGAGGCCATCCGGACAAGATCCGCATAACAAAACCTGTGAGGCCATGCCGGAGCTACCAGCAGAACAAACGAGCATTCCTTCAGAATCTTGGAGATTACTTTTGGAAGAAGAACTAGAGGCGGAAAGATATAGGCAGGATGATACTTCCAAGGAAGTGATAATGCATCCACTGCCTCCGCCTGAGGATCCCGGGATCTGGACAGATACCTGGGAAGTTTCTTGTTTAGATGAGAAGCCATCAGATCTATTTCTGGAAGTTCCCACATTTGAACAATCCGAAGAAATACCTCTGGGTGAAGAGACCATTCGCCCGGATGCAACGTTTGGTGACTGAGATAATCCGCTTTCCAATTGTCCATACCTGGGATATGAACCGCAGAGATTAGACAGGAGCTGGATTCCGCCCAAACCAAAATTCAAGATACTTCTTTCATAGCCAGAGGACTGTGAGTCCCTCCTTGATGATTGATGTATGCCACAGTTGTGACATTGTCTATCTGAAAACAAATGAACAACTCTCTCTTCAGAAGAGGCCAAGACTGAAGAGCTCTGAAAATTGCACGGAGTTCCAAAATATTGATCGGAAATCTCACCTCCTGAGATTCCCAAACCCCTTGTGCCGTCAGATACCCCCACACAGCTCCCCAACCTGTAAGACTTGCATCTGTTGAGATTATAGTCCAGGTCGGAAGAACAAAGAAGCCCCCTGAACTAAACGATGGTGATCTGTCCACCATGTCAGAGAGTGTCGTAAAATCGGTTTAAAGATATTAATTGAGATATCTTTGAGTAATCCCTCCACCTCCATCGGAGGCAAAGTTTGTAAAACTGAATTGTGGGTGTGGTGAGGGGTGTATTTATAGGCATTTTAAGGTTTGGGAAACTTTGCCCCTCCTGGTAGGAATGTATATCCCATACGTCACTAGCTCATGGACTCTTGCTAATTACATGAAAGAAATATATATATATATATATATATATAGATAGATAGATAGATAGATATATTAAAACCATAGATTCTGCAGTTTTGCTTAAAATGTAAATCTAATTGATTTTCTCCCATTTGTTCTGCCCTTCTTGCCAGCTCATGTTTTTTACCAAAAAGAGTTTGGAAACTTACAGTTAATCAGAGCTGTGACGTGAGCCATTAAAGGGATATGACAGTGATACTACATCACTTTTATTCCCATATTGTGATTAGATTGTGACATGTTTACAATTGTTCATGCCTGCTTTTTGTATATAATAAACTGACTATTTTTTGTATCCCTCCTCATGAATTTAACAACTACCACATAAGTACTAATAGGACAGTCATAGCACGTGGTAAAATAAATAACTAAACCATTTACAGGTAGCCCTCAGTTTACGCTGGGGTTAGGTTCCAGAAGGAATGGTTGTAAATCGAAACCGTTGTAAATTGAAACCCAGTTTATAATGTAAGTCAATGGGAAGTGAAGGAGTTAGGTTCCAGGCCCCTCTCAAAATTGTCATGAGTAACACCTAATACATTATTTTTAAAGCTTTGAAATGAAGACTTTAAATGCTAAACAGCATTATAAACCTAATAAAATAATCACACAACACAGAATATATAATTAAATGAACAAAAACATTTGCTAAACAGCATTATAAACCTAATAAAATAATCACACAACACAGACTTCACTTGCATTTTTCTGCAAACAGTTCTTTCAATGCATTCCAATCTGGACTGATTTATAGACAGGAAGTTATTGTTCCTTTGAAATCTGCTCGATAGCTCAGGTCTGGTTAAACTGATTAATTTCAGCTTGCTTGGCTTTGTTGCAACACAAGCGGACAGCTCCACCTACTGGCTATTTTAATAAATGCACTGCTTCTCAATGCTTTTCAATAGTAGTCACGACTGGAAAAAAAGGTTGTTATTCTGAAACGGTGTAAATTGAACCGTTGTAAAACGAGGGCCACCTGTATATTAAATCACAAAGGGCTAGATTACAAATGGCGCACTAGCGTTTGCATGGATGCAAGCAATATCAGGTTTATGTGGCCGTTTGCGTGCCAGTTAAATTCCGCCTGTATAACAAGTTGAAAGTAAATGCGAATTACAATCGTGATTTATGCTAGAATGATTACCGTGACTTCAGGGCTCTCGTTAACTGTTACGTGATTCAAAAAATTGTCACAACACATATCAAAAGTACAGTTACACTCATTACAATACTTTCTAATGAAAATTATTAAAAAAAATAATAAAAAAAATGCATAGAAAAGATATAAGGGCTCAAAGATATAAGATGTCAAAAGTGGGGGTCAAAAGTGCTTTTACACAGGGATCCATTGGAACACGTATACAAATATAAATACATATGCATAGAAATACATACATATATCTCATTGCAATCCTGTGCTCTTATTTGCGCAAGCTGGTGACTTTTTTTGTGTGCTCAAAACGAGGTTACGTTAAAGTCTGTGGGGGAAAACAACACTGCTTTTGCAACTTTGTGAAGAATTTTTTTTTCTATGCGAGGAATGTGACCCCAAGAGCACAAAAGGTTTACTTGCAATCTGTAGTAAGTTCACAACCTGGCGTGCAATGGTAAAAAAAGTTAAGCGCACATAAAGCACTCATGGAGAGCAAATTTGCGCTGCACTTGTAATCGTGCCCAGAGTGTTTACTGTCCCTTTTAATAGAATGGCTAAGGAAAATAGCCAATTGTTGGCTTAATTGCCAGAAAAAATGCTTATACATATTGGTGTAGTTACAATTCATACACTGGATCTTGCTAACTGTTTTATACATCACTGTCATATCCCTTTAAGCCCTCTGATCTCTCTGTAGGCAGTAAGAAGTCCCTGGAGCTTACATACTAATGCACCTTATGATGACCTGATCAATACAGCCATTGATTGACTATACTTTCCCAACCTTTTGGAGAAAAAAGAAGCTGTAATGACAGCAGACACTCTCTGTCTGGAGCTATAATAGTGTACATTTTGTTTTTTAAAAGTTTATTTACTTTATGCTACATTTAACCTTTTAACGCTGTTACGGAGTTGTATTCCGTCCGAATTTTTCTGGGCTTTAACGCCGATGGACAGAATACATATCTTTTTGGTGATTTGTGGATTTTGGATTCGATCCAAGGCGCTACAATTATGTGTATGGTCAGATCATGACGCTGTTATTTTCTAAATTTACCAATCAGATTTGAGCAGAGGAATGGGGGGATGGCGCCTCCTCCAAGATTTCCTGCTGAGTGATAGCTATATATCTGAATTGACCAGAGAGATAGTTGATTTTATATACCCTAATGATAATGATGAAGACTGATCTGACAGCTTGGGCCGCCCGTAAGGCCTACTTGAGGTGGCTGTTTATCTAACAAAGTAATTAAAATAAGAAGACTCAATGAGCCTCATTGGCTCAAATGTATTGTGAGTACCTTCAATTAAGAGAGCAATGAGGGGATGCATCCCGATTTATCTCAGCAGATGGGTTACAAATTGTAAAAAAATCAGATAGAGGAGTTAGAAATAGAAAAGGTTCAGAGGAGCCTTTCTCCGCTTAAACAAAAGGTTTGCCATAAGGGCAACAAGGCTGATCGATTGCTCGAGAATAAGTTACACCAGCGCTAAAAAATAAATAGAATTGCATTTATTAGATGGGGTAAACAGTGCTTCTACTCTACAAAAGATATCAAAGCCTTTGTGGACTATTATAGCCAACTGTGGGCTAGATTACAAGTGGCGCACTAACTGTTGCGGGTGAGCGATATCATCTTTTTTTGGCTTTTTGTGCACAACGGAAATAGCGCTCATATTACAAGTTGTAAATAAATGCGATCGTGAGAGCGTAATTGCATTTTGGTTAGCATGAGTGAAAACCTTGCGTAGAGGGCAGTGCGTTAAAAAAGTTGCACTTAACACAACATAAATACATTTAAAATTACAGTTACACTAATATAAACAGTATCTGATAAAAAATGATTCATATAAATATAAAAAAAAAGTTATAAGGGCTCAAAGGTATGGTATATGATAAGGTGTTTGACTGCAAAGGGCTATATTGTGTATATACATACACATACATGTCTAAATGTGTGTGTGTGTGTGTGTATATATGTATGTGTGTGTATATATATATATGTATATATACATGTGTGTGTGTGTGTATATATGTATGTGTGTGTATATATATATATGTATATATACATGTGTGTGTGTGTACATATGTATTTCACAGTTATTTTAATATACTTTTTATCTCTGTGATTACCTTGTATCGAAGCCTCTAATTATAAGATGTCTTCAATTTTACTAACTGGTTATTAAGATGGTAATCCGATTATGACAGTATTAGAGTAAATTAGTTACATTTATTTTTGTTTGGTTTATTAATATAGGCGTTTATCCTCCATTGCTTGACAGTCTTGATTAATAGTCAGCCCTATAAGTGGCCTCAAGAGGTAGAGGATGCTCTTCTAAGTAAATAATAAGTTGCACTTGTTTGTTCTGTATAATTACTTACTGATGTTCGTTTATATTAATGTCATGTTAAACTCTCTTGATGTATAGATGCATAAACAAGTTTGTAATTGTAACTTTTTAATACATTATAGAAAAAAAATGATATAAGCAATATCATACATAACATACAATGTATACAAAGATAAGAGGGAAAGGAAACACAGTTGAAGTGAATGTAACATAAATTAAGTACAAATATCCAGCATCCTTCAAAATAATACCTGCAAATCTAAAAACCCAGGAGCTAATTTGTCATTAGAGGATAACAATTATCCCCTCTATAAGGATAAGGTGTGAATCAGACTGAACTATGATAATTAAGTTTTTACATACTCTTCCCAAATTTCACATAAACATAAACTACCCCTCCCATTTAACTCTAACACCTATAATTTAATTTTTCCCTCTCATTCTCTCTTACACCCCCCCCCCACCTTTTCTCCATATTCCTCTTTCAGTCCCATCTCACTATACAAGGTTTTTAACAACAACAAAAACAGGTAGCCTGAGCGCAGAGGGTTTGCAGGATGGTGGAACGGCTCCAATTCCAATCAGAATGTCCATTTTCTTGTTTCTTGTTTTTTTTTTCCTTCTTTTTTAATTCAAACCCATTATCCCCTTAGTGACCAGACCATTTTTCAATTTTCTTACCGTTAGGGACCAGGGCTATTTTTACATTTCTGCAGTTTGTGTTTAGCTGTAATTTTCCTCTTACTCATTTACTGTACCCACATATATTATATACCGTTTTTCTCACCATTAAATGAACTTTTCTAACGATACCATTATTTTAATCATATCTTATAATTTACTATAAAAAAGTTATAAAATATGATGAAAAATTGAAAACCCCCTCACTAACTTTGACCCCCAAAATCTGTTACACATCTACAACCACCAAAAAACACCCATGCTAAATAGTTTCCAAATTTTGTCCAGAGTTTAGAAATACCCAATGTTTACATGTTCTTTGCTTTTTTTTGCAAGTTATAGGGCAATAAGTACAAGTAGCGAACGTTACATTGTAACACTGATATCTGTCAGGAATCCCTGAATAACCCTTCCATGTATATATTTTATTTTAGTAGACAACCCAAAGTATTGATCTAGGCCCATTTGGTATATTTCATGCAACAATTTCACCGCCAAATGATATCAAATAAAAAAAATCGTTCACTTTTTCACAAACTTTAGGTTTCTCACTGAAATTATTTACAAACAGCTTGTGTAATTATGGCACACATGGTTGTAAATGCTTATCTGGGATCCCCTTGGTTTAGAAATAGCAGACATATATGGCTTTGGCATTGCTTTTTTGGTAATTAGAAGGCCGTGAAATGTAGCTGCGCACCACACTTGTATTATGCCCAGCAGTGAAGGGGTTAATTAGGTAGCTTGTAGGGTTAATTTTAGCTTTAGTGTAGAGATAAGCCTCCTAAACAGTTTTCTTCATTCTCCACCCCTCAATGGTTACCCCCATCTTAATTACTGGCAGACAGTCTGCCAATCTGAAAATAAGTTTTTTTTTATTATTTTTATAAAAAATATATATATACCTCCCTGATCCTCCCCCCCCTCTCTAACCCTCCCCCTCTACCAATTTGCTGCCATCTTAGGTACTGGCAGTTGTCTGCCAGTACCCAGTTTGCTGCAAATTAGGCTTTTTTTTTAAAAAAAAAAAAAAAAGCTGCCCCACTCAATACCCTACCTCCCAAATCCCTTTATCAAACCAAATCCCCCGCTCCCTCCTTCCAACTCACTAAATTGTTTCCGTAGCGTAGCGGTCCCACCCGCTCCCGCCCCTCTAATGCCCCCCTCTCGCCCCCTCCAGCGATGGACAACCCACCCTCCTATCTCTCTCACGCTACCAACGATCAGCACCATCGCTGGCCAATGCAGAGAGGGCAGCAGAGTGGCCCTCTCTGCATCGGTTGTAGCAGCTTTTTCAAGTATTTTTGGACATTTGAATTGTAACACCTTGGGCACATATTATTGCTTAATTCCAGCAGCATTTGTTTTACTTTGCTCATGTTGATTATATAGTTAAATCAAGCTATAAAGCTTGTGAACAAATTACATAAAAAGTAGAATGTTCTGTATGCTTGAAATAAGTGCTTGGTAGTTTAACCATGTAATTTATAAAAATTATCCCTCTCTCCCCTCCACCTCTTCCCTCTCTCTCTCTGGGGTCAATTTATTAAATCCCGGGTGAACATGATTCGCTATAGCAAATCATGTGTGCCCTGCATCAATAAATGCCGACAGCATACGCTGTCGACATTTAACATTGCACAATCATTTCACAAGAAATGCTTGTGCAATGCCGCCCCCTGCACATTCGCGGCCAATCATCCTCAAGAAATAGAGGATGCTCTTCTAAGTAAATAATAAGTTGCACTTGTTTGTTCTGTATAATTACTTACTGATGTTCGTTTATGTTAATGTCATGTTAAACTCTCTTGATGTATAGATGCATAAACAAGTTTGTAATTGTATCTTTTTAATACATTATAGAAAAAAAATGATATAAGCAATATCATACATAACATACAATGTATACAAAGATAAGAGGGAAAGGAAACACATTTGAAGTGAATGTAACATAAATAAATTAAGTACAAATATCCAGCATCCTTCAAAATAATACCTGCAAATCTAAAAACCCAGGAGCTAATTTGTCATTAGAGGATAACAATTATCCCCTCTATAAGGATAAGGTGTGAATCAGACTGAACTATGATAATTAAGTTTTTACATACTCTTCCCAAATTTCACATAAACATAAACTACCCCCTCCCATTTAACTCTTACATCTATAATTTAATTTTTCCCTCTCATTCTCTCTTACACCTCCCCCCCTACCTTTTCTCCATATTCCTCTTTCAGTCCCATCTCACTATACAAGGTTTTTAACAACAACAAAAACAGGTAGCCTGAGCGCAGAGGGTTTGCAGGATGGTGGAACGGCTCCAATTCAAATCAGAATGTCCATTTTCTTGTTTCTTGTTTTTTTTTTCCTTCTTTTTTAATTCAAACCCATTATCCCCTTAGTGACCAGACCATTTTTCAATTTTCTTACCGTTAGGGACCAGGGCTATTTTTACATTTCTGCAGTTTGTGTTTAGCTGTAATTTTCCTCTTACTCATTTACTGTACCCACACATATTATATACCGTTTTTCTCACCATTAAATGAACTTTTCTAACGATACCATTATTTTAATCATATCTTATAATTTACTATAAAAAAGTTATAAAATATGATGAAAAATTGAAAACCCCCTCACTAACTTTGACCCCCAAAATCTGTTACACATCTACAACCACCAAAAAACACCCATGCTAAATAGTTTCCAAATTTTGTCCAGAGTTTAGAAATACCCAATGTTTACATGTTCTTTGCTTTTTTTTGCAAGTTATAGGGCAATAAGTACAAGTAGCGAACGTTACATTGTAACACTGATATCTGTCAGGAATCCCTGAATAACCCTTCCATGTATATATTTTATTTTAGTAGACAACCCAAAGTATTGATCTAGGCCCATTTGGTATATTTCATGCAACAATTTAACCGCCAAATGATATCAAATAAAAAAAAATCGTTCACTTTTTCACAAACTTTAGGTTTCTCACTGAAATTATTTACAAACAGCTTGTGTAATTATGGCACACATGGTTGTAAATGCTTATCTGGGATCCCCTTGGTTTAGAAATAGCAGACATATATGGCTTTGGCATTGCTTTTTTGGTAATTAGAAGGCCGTGAAATGTAGCTGCGCACCACACTTGTATTATGCCCAGCAGTGAAGGGGTTAATTAGGTAGCTTGTAGGGTTAATTTTAGCTTTAGTGTAGAGATAAGCCTCCTAAACAGTTTTCTTCATTCTCCACCCCTCAATGGTTACCCCCATCTTAATTACTGGCAGACAGTCTGCCAATCTGAAAATAAGTTTTTTTTTATTATTTTTATAAAAAAAAATATATATACCTCCCTGATCCTCCCCCCCTCTCTAACCCTCCCCCTCTACCAATTTGCTGCCATCTTAGGTACTGGCAGTTGTCTGCCAGTACCCAGTTTGCTGCAAATTAGGCTTTTTTTAAAAAAAAAAAAAAAAAGCTGCCCCACTCAATACCCTACCTCCCAAATCCCTTTATCAAACCAAATCCCCCGCTCCCTCCTTCCAACTCACTAAATTGTTTCCGTAGCGTAGCGGTCCCACCCACTCCCGCCCCTCTAATGCCCCCCTCTCGCCCCCTCCAGCGATGGACAACCCACCCTCCTATCTCTCTCACGCTACCAACGATCAGCACCATCGCTGGCCAATGCAGAGAGGGCAGCAGATTGGCCCTCTCTGCATCGGTTGTAGCAGCTTTTTCAAGTATTTTTGGACATTTGAATTGTAACACCTTGGGCACATATTATTGCTTAATTCCAGCAGCATTTGTTTTACTTTGCTCATGTTGATTATATAGTTAAATCAAGCTATAAAGCTTGTGAACAAATTACATAAAAAGTAGAATGTTCTGTATGCTTGAAATAAGTGCTTGGTAGTTTAACCATGTAATTTATAAAAATTATCCCTCTCTCCCCTCCACCTCTTCCCTCTCTCTCTCTGGGGTCAATTTATTAAATCCCGGGTGAACATGATTCGCTATAGCAAATCATGTGTGCCCTGCATCAATAAATGCCGACAGCATACGCTGTCGACATTTAACATTGCACAATCATTTCACAAGAAATGCTTGTGCAATGCCGCCCCCTGCACATTCGCGGCCAATCATCCACTAGCAAGGGGAGTTAATCATCCCGATCAAATCAGATCGTGATGATTGCAGTCCGCCACTTAAAAGATGGCGGACAAGTTAAGGAGCAGTGGTCTTACGACTGCTGCTTCTTAACTTCAGTTTCCTGGATCGGCGGAAACTTCGGGTGGATTTACCAGCATTCGCTGCTTATTAAATCTGCCCCCTAGTCTCTTTTATATATATATATATATATATATATATATATATATATATATATATATATATATATATATATATATACTGTATATATATATATATTTATTACACATTTCTTAAGTTGATATTAATGGTTAAGTGACAAAACATGCATTCAGACATGCTAGGCAGTTATCAAGAATGACTTAATTAGCCATCATATTTGATGTTGCCTTTGGCTGTCTCTTACTTCCGGGAAGGTGTGTGAAAATCCTTGTGAAGGCTCATGTGAAAATCCTGTGATGTGTCTGTTACTTTTAGTTTTTGTTTGTTTTTCGTGTGTCTAACTGGATTTTGCTGTTTATATTGTTTTTCAAATTATTATTTTTTTTCGAATTCAGATTGAAAATGGTTTAGAGAAAACAGCAACAAAACCTACCCCCCAAAAAAGCAAAAAAAAAAAAAAAACACAAACTAAAAAATGCTGATTGGTTGGAATCTAAGCCAGAGGAAAGAGAAACAATTGGATAGAGCGTCCAGTTTGTGAGAAATTGTCCTTTTCGCTGTATTTGTTCAACTCATTAGCAATTTGTCTTCAAATTCTGTAGTTTTATTTGTACAGCTGCAATGTACACATATTGATAATGGAAGAAAATTGGAGTTTTTATTTTTTTTAAATTTGCTTATTTTATCTAAATCACAAATACTAAAGTTGAGCATCTTCACCCTATTCTATATTTATATGGTAATAAAATCTTTTCTTACATTAAAATATTTTACATGTAGGCATTTCAGTATTTGCAGCTCTAAATCGTTTTAAATTGATTTTAGGAAAAAAATTATAATTTGCACATATAACTTATTATTGAACAATGTTTATTTTGTGTCTAACATGAGCATAATTGTATATTCCTTATAGCATCTCATTATAAAATGGAAAAATGCTGAAGAATTTATCAAAAACCTTAAAGGGATACTGAACCCAAATGTTTTCTTTCATGATTCAGATAGAGCATGTTATTTTAAGCAACTTCCTAATTTACTTCTATTATAAATTTTTCTTCGTTCTCTTGCTATCTTTATTTGAAAAAGAAGGCATCTAAGCTAAGGAGCCAGCAAATTTTTGGTTCAGAACCATGGACAACACTTCTTTATTGGTGCTGTCCAATCAGCAAGGACAACCCAGGTTGTTAACCAAAAATGGGACGGCATCTAAGCTTACATTCTTGCTTTTCAAATAAACATACCAAGAGAATGAAGAAAATTTGATAATAGGAGTAAATTAGAAAGTTGCTTAAAATTGCATGCTCTATCTGAATCACAAAAGAAAAAATTTGGGTTCAGTGTCCCTTTAAATCCTTAATGACAACTGACGTACCAGGTACGTCCTGCAAAAACTTGCAGTTAGTGACAATGGACGTACCTGGTACGTCAGTTGTCTTAGAGAGTGCTGGAAGCGATCGCAATCGCTTCCAGCAGCTCTCAGGGTATTGCAGTGATGCCTCGATATTGAGGCATCCTGCAATACCCTTTAGAAAGCATCCGATGCAGAGAGAGCCACTCTGTGGCCCTCTCTGCACCGGTAGCGATGCGGCCGTTCGTTGGTGGGTGGGAGCTTACAGGGAGGAGGGTGGGCGGCCCATCGCTACCCGGCATCCGGTTCCTTTAAGTGCATTGTGCACGCCGGATGCCGGGAGCGTGCGGGGGGCTGCGTGCACGCGCGTGCGTGTGTGTGCGCGCGCGCGCAGCAATCACTGGCACTGCCACCAATGAATTTTGGTAAGAGGGAGGGGGGCAGAATTTTTTAAATAAAGGATCAGGATCAGGATCTGGTGGGGGGGGGTGGGGGGGGTTGTTGGGGCAGCTACACTACAGAAAAAATAGAAATAAAACATGCAAAAACACTTTATTTTTTGGGGAAAACTGGGTACTGGCAGACAGCTGCCAGTACCCAAGATGGTGGCAATTAGGTAGGTGGGGAGGGTTAGAGAGGTGTTTGGGGGGGATCAGGGAGGTTGGGGGTTAAGGCAGGGGTCCATCACAGCTGAATAATTTAAAAAAAAAAAAAACCAAAAAAAAAAAAACCCTTTTATTTTAGTACTGCAGACTTTCTGCCAGTACTTAAGATGGCGGGGACAATTGTGGGGTGGGGGAGGGAAGAGAGCTGTCTGGGAGGGATCAGGGGGTGGGATGTGTCAGGTGGGAGGCTAATCTCTACACTAAAGCTAAAATTAACCATGCAAGCTCTCTACAAGCTACCTAATTAACCCCTTCACTGCTGGGCTTAATACAAGTGTGGTGCGCAGCAGCATTTAGCGGCCTCCTAATTGCCAAAAAGCAACGCCAAAGCCATATATGTCTGCTATTTATGAACAAAGGAGATCCCAGAGAAGCATTTACAACCATTTGTGCCATAATTGCACAAGCTGTTTGTAAATAATTTAAGTGAGAAACCTAAAATTGTGAAAAATGTCACCTTTTTTTTTTATTTGCTCGCATTTGGCGGTGAAATGGTGGCATGAAATATACCAAAATGGGCCTAGATCAATACTTTGGGTTGTCTACTACACTACACTAAAGCTAAAATTAACACTACAAGCTCCCTACAAGCTCCCTAATTAACCCCTTCACTGCTGGGCATAATACACGTGTGGTGCGCAGCTGCATTTAGCGGCCTTCTAATTACCAAAAAGCAACGCCAAAGCCATATATGTCTGCTATTTCTGAACAAAGGGGATCCCAGAGAAGCATTTACAACCATTTGTGCCATAATTGCACAAACTGTTTGTAAATAATTTCAGTGAGAAACCTAAAGTTTGTGACAACATTTGTGAAAAAGTGAACAATTTTTTTTATTTGCTCGCATTTGGCAGTGAAATGGTGGCATGAAATATACCAAAATGGGCATAAATCAATACTTTGGGTTGTCTTCTAAAAAAAAATATATACATGTCAAGGGATATTCAGGGATTCCGGACAGATATCAGTGTTCCAATGTAACTAGCGCTAATTTTGAAAAAAAGTTGTTTGGAAATAGCAAAGTTCTACTTGTACTTATTGCCCTATAACTTGCAAAAAAAGCAAACAACATGTAACCATTGGGTATTTCTAAACTCAGGACAAAATTTAGAAACTATTTAGCATGGGTGTTTTTTGGTGGTTGTAGATGTGTAACAGATTTTGGAGGTCAAAGTTAGAAAAAGTGTGTTTTTTTCCATTTTTTCCTCATATTTTATATATTTTTTATATTAAATTATAAGATGTGATGAAAAAAATGGTATCTTTAGAAAGTCCATTTAATGGCGAGAAAAACGGTATATAATATGTGTGGGTACAGTAAATGAGTAAGAGGAAAATTACAGCTAAACACAAACACTGCAGAAATGTAAAAATAGCCATTGTCATTAAGGGTAAGAAAACTGAAAAATGGTCCGGTCATTAAGGGGTTAATAGCTGAGGGGATATAGCAAATTATTTACATTGTCTGTGTTCAGTGCTGTGTTTTTGTTGTCTAAATGTGAGAGGATGACTGTAGAGAAATGCCCTATAATGTTTGCTTTTACAGGTCAGTTTGTATAGACATCAGAAAAAAACATGCAAGTATTGTAATCAGTATATGTGAATTAGACATGGGCAGATTCTGAATTGGGCATTCATTTGCAGGCAGCGGCATTCAACTGTATTCTGGGATTAATATAGTGTAACACACAAATATCTGGATTTGCACGGGTCCTTGTGTGGTGCAGCTCAATGCTGTTTTGTGCAGCCATATTTGGAGCTCGTTTAGTGAATGAATGCCGAATTCCGAATGTAAATGGTATAGTTGGTTTATTTGCTAAATGTATTAGATATACCTACGTAGTTGCCAGAAATTACATAACACACATAGCTTGCATCCTACAGCTGCTGCAGACTGGCTGGTAGTGGACCCTAGGCAGCTGTTAAAAGAAGTATGTATGTTGATAAATTATGGTCATATTTCATTCATAGACTAGCCAGGTACATAAGTCACAATTTAGTTAGTGGGGTTGTATCATTAGGCCAGCCATTGTGGAAATTAGGAATAAATAAGACTGCAGATTTAAAGAGACAGCTAGTCAAAATTAAACTTTCATATAGGGCATGCAATATTAAACAACTTT
Source organism: Bombina bombina (assembly GCF_027579735.1). Lineage (NCBI taxonomy): Eukaryota > Metazoa > Chordata > Amphibia > Anura > Bombinatoridae > Bombina > Bombina bombina. The sequence goes on from NC_069499.1 coordinate 126,624,271, forward strand.
CCAATTTACGTTTATCATAAACATTTTGTTATGTTCTCTTGGTATTCTTTGTTGAAAGCTAAACTTAGTTAGGCTCGTATGCTAATTTCTATGGCCTTGAAAGCCGCCTCTTATCTTGCTGCATTTTGACAATTTTTCACAGCTAGACAGCGCTACTTCATTTGCGCCATATATATATATATATATATATATACAATTGTGCTCACTCCCGTGGAGTTATTTATAAGTCAACACTGATTGGCTAAAATGCAAGTCTGTCAAAAGAACTGAAATTCTGCAAAAGCTTAGATACAAGGTAATCACAGAGGTAAAAAGTATATTAGTATAACAGTGTTATGCAAAACTGGGTAATGGGTAATAAAGGGATTATCTTTTTGTACACAAAAAAAATCTGGAGTAGACTGTCCCTTTAAAGGGAAGTAGAAGTCCCATTTAAATTTTCCTAATTCTGTGTGATACTATATGTATAATATTGTTACTAACACTGCTGCCATATAATGCACTCACTATACTGCCATGGAAAGGAGCTAAGTTTCAGCAAAGATGTATGTTTGATAATAGTAATAGTAGGAAGTTTTTAAAATTGCACACTCTGAAGTTTTAATTTTTCATTTCCATGTCCCTGTTTGGTAGGGGTCAAATACCAGCAGCACATGGTGAGCTAGGTACGATATAGGGAATAGGTTTCTTTAGAGAGATGGATGAGAAAGATGAGATGGTAGCTTAATACATTCTCCATCCTTCTTAGGTGAAAATAGTGCATTTTTGTAATCATATGAAACATAATACATTGCTGCAGAGTTGTTCAGTTGCTACAAGGGAAGTTTTAGCTCACATGATACGTTGATATAAAAAGTAATGTTTATTTGGCTTTAATACACCTGGCTGGAACCGGTTGCTTGATATGTTTCTGGAAATGTGAGGTACATAACCTTTGTTTATTCACTTGAAGAAAGTGTGTGTCATCCCAAACAGAATAATGAGGAAAATAGTGTGCACACACACCTACCAACGATCAGCGTACAGATATGCACACGCACCTACCAATGATCAGCGTACAGATATGCACACGCACCTACCAACGATCAGCGTACAGATATGCACACACACCTACCAACGATCAGCGTACAGATATGCACACGCACCTACCAACGATCAGCATACAGATATGCACACGCACCTACCAACGATCAGCATACAGATATGCACACGCACCTACCAATGATCAGCGTACAGATATGCACACACACCTACCAACGATCAGCGTACAGATATGCACACGCACCTACCAACGATCAGCGTACAGATATGCACACGCACCTACCAATGATCAGCATACAGATATGCACACACACCTACCAACGATCAGCGTACAGATATGCACACGCACCTACCAATGATCAGCATACAGATATGCACACGCACCTACCAATGATCAGCGTACAGATATGCACACGCACCTACCAATGATCAGCGTACAGATATGCACACGCACCTGCCAATTGATCAGCGTACAGATATGCACACCCACCTGCCAACGATCAGTGTACAGATATGCATACACACCTAACCTACCAATGATCACCGTACAGATATGCACACGCACCTACCAATGATCAGTGTACAGATATGCACACGCACCTACCAATGATCAGCGTACAGATATGCACACACGCGTACCAACGGTCAGCATACAGATATGCACACCCACCTGCCAACGATCAGTGTACAAATATGCATACACACCTAACCTACCAATGATCAGCGTACAGATATGCACACACACCTACCAACGATCAGCGTACAGATATGCACACGCACCTACCAACGATCAGCGTACAGATATGCACACACTTACCAATGATCAGCGTACAGATATGCACACACCTACCAATGATCAGCGTACAGATATGCACACACCTACCAATGATCAGCGTACAGATATGCACACACCTACCAACAATCAGCGTACAAATATGCACACGCACCTACCAACGATCAGCGTACAGATATGCACACACACCTACCAACGATCAGCGTACAGATATGCACACACCTACCAATGATCAGCGTACAGATATGCACACACCTACCAATGATCAGCGTACAGATATGCACACACACCTACCATGATCAGCGTACAGATAAGCACACACACCTACCAATGATCAGCATACAGATATGCACACACCTACCAATGATCAGCGTACAGATATGCACACCTACCAATGATCAGCGTACAGATATGCACACGCACCTACCAACGATCAGCGTACAGATATTCACAGACACCTACCACCGATCAGCGTACAGATATGCACACACCTATCAATGATCAGCGTACAGATATGCACACACCTACCAATGATCAGCGTACAGATATGCACACACCTACCAATGATCAGCGTACAGATATGCACACACCTACCAATGATCAGCGTACAGATATGCACACGCACCTACCAACGATCAGCGTACAGATATTCACAGACACCTACCACCGATCAGCGTACAGATATGCACACACCTATCAATGATCAGCGTACAGATATGCACACACCTACCAATGATCAGTGTACAGATATGCACACACCTACCAATGATCAGCGTACAGATATGCACACACCTACCAACAATCAGCGTACAAATATGCACACGCACCTACCAACGATCAGCGTACAGATATGCACACACACCTACCAACGATCAGCGTGCAGATATGCACACACCTACCAATGATCAGCGTACAGATATGCACACACCTACCAATGATCAGCGTACAGATATGCACACACCTACCATGATCAGCGTACAGATAAGCACACACACCTACCAACGATCAGCATACAGATATGCACACACCTACCAATGATCAGCATACAGATATGCACACACCTACCAATGATCAGCGTACAGATATGCACACACCTACCAACGATCAGCGTACAGATATGCACACGCACCTACCAACGATCAGCGTACAGATATGCACAGACACCTACCACCGATCAGCGTACAGATATGCACACACCTATCAATGATCAGCGTACAGATATGCACACACCTACCAATGATCAGCGTACAGATATGCGCACACACACCTACCAACGATCAGCGTACAGATATGCACACACACCTACCAACAATCAGCGTACAGATATGCACACACCTACCAATGATCAGCGTACAGATATGCACACACCTAGCAATGATCAGCGTACAGATATGCGCACACACACCTACCAACGATCAGCGTACAGATATGCACACACACACCTACCAACAATCAGCGTACACATATGCACACACCTACCAATGATCAGCGTACAGATATGCACACACCTACCAATGATCAGCGTACAGATATGCGCACACACACCTACCAACGATCAGCGTACAGATATGCACACACACCTACCAACAATCAGCGTACAGATATGCACACACCTACCAATGATCAGCGTACAGATATGCACACACCTACCAATGATCAGCGTACAGATATGCACACACACCTACCAACGATCAGCGTACAGATATGCACACACACCTACCAATGATCAGCGTACAGATATGCACACACCTACCAACGATCAGCGTATAGATATGCACACACACCTACCAACGATCAGCGTATAGATATGCACACGTACCTACCAACGATCAGCGTATAGATATGCACACGTACCTACCAACGATCAGCGTACAGATATGCACACACCTACCAACAATCAGCGTACAGATATGCACACACCTACCAACGATCAGCGTACAGATATGCACACACCTACCAATGATCAGCGTACAGATATGCACACACCTACCAATGATCAGCGTACAGATATGCACACACCTACCAATGATCAGCGTACAGATATGCACACACACCTACCAATGATCAGCGTACAGATATGCACACACCTACCAATGATCAGCGTACAGATATGCACACACACCTACCAACGATCAGCGTACAGATATGCACACACCTACCAACAATCAGCGTACAGATATGCACACACCTACCAACGATCAGCGTACAGATATGCACACACCTACCAATGATCAGCGTACAGATATGCACACACCTACCAATGATCAGCGTACAGATATGCACACACCTACCAATGATCAGCGTACAGATATGCACACACACCTACCAATGATCAGCGTACAGATATGCACACACCTACCAATGATCAGCGTACAGATATGCACACACCTACCAATGATCAGCGTACAGATATGCACACACCTACCAATGATCAGCGTACAGATATGCACACACACCTACCAATGATCAGCGTACAGATATGCACACACCTACCAATGATCAGCGTACAGATATGCACACACCTACCAATGATCAGCGTACAGATATGCACACACCTACCAATGATCAGCGTATAGATATGCACACGTACCTACCAACGATCAGCATACAGATATGCGCACACCTACCAACGATCAGCGTACAGATATGCACACACCTACCAATGATCAGCGTACAGATATGCACACGCACCTACCAATGATCAGCGTACATAAGGTTTAACAGAGAACATTTGTGGTGCATACAGCCAGATGCTAGTACAGTTGTAGGCTGTGTTCACACATTCTCTACTTGTGACTGCTCCAAATTCCAGGGAATAATTCTTGAGAGACGTCACTGGCATTCAAAACATGCATGCCATTAGAACATTAGTGCTTGTGACATTGTCGCTATATATCTTTGGCAGCCTGCATGCACATTAAACATTATTACTGAAACACTGATAACATTTAAAGGGATAGACTACTCCAAAATTTTTATTGTTTGAAACGATATATAATCCCTTTATTACCCATTCCCCAGTTTTGCACAGCCAACATGGTTATATTAATATACTTTTTCCCCATGTGATTACCTTGTTTTTAAGCCTCTTCTGAAAGCCCTCTTATAACATGGCTATTTATTTATTATCTATTGACTTACATTTTAGCCAATTAGTGCTGTGTCCTGCACAACTCTACGAGAGTAAGCATAATGTTATCTATATGGCACATATGATGTGATAAGAGGCTGTCAATAGTGGCTTAGAAACAGGCAGAAATTTAGAAGTTTAAATGTTATAAAGTATATTAATATAGCAATGTTTGTTGTGCAAAGCTGGAGAATGGGTAGTAAAGGCGTTATCTATATTTTCAAACAATAACAATTTTGGTGTAGCTGTCCCTTTAAAGAAACACTAAAATCAAAATTAAAGGGCATGCAATTTTAGAAAAAAAAATTTGCACATTCTTTTTTTTTACTTTTTCTTTTTAATAAACTTTATTTATAACAGGTGATTACCATCAACATTGAAACACATAAAGATACATCTTGTTTAACAATACTAAATATTCAAAAAGAAGATCACATCTTGGCTGATGAATGTAATGTTCATTTTCACTCTAAATGTGAAATTTTAAAGCCTATTGTCCATATTGTTCAGCTGGCTTTTTCCGATTTAACAAACCCAAGCCAAAACAATTAGGGCTAGATTACAAGTTTAACGCAATTTTTTCGCTCCCTCGAGTGCTTTATCTGCGCTCAACTTTTTTTTACCATTGCACCCAGTTGTGCACATATTACAGGTAGCAAGTAAAACCTTTGCGCTCTCGTGGACGCATTCTCGCACAGAAAAAAAGGCTTACCACAAGTATTACAAGTTGAAAGTAAACACAATCGTGTGAGTGCAATCGTGATTTACACTAGAATCATTACAGCGATTTCAGAGCTGTGGTTAACTGGCAAAAATAAAAAGTTGCACAAAAAACTTAAAAAAATTAATTACAAAGTACAGTTATACTTATAATAACACTGTCTAATAAAAAAGTTTTTTTTGTGTTAGAAAGAAGGGGGGGAAAAAGCCGCCAAAGGACTTTAACATAGAGATACATACATATACATGTCTAAAGATGTATATGTATGATATATATGTATATATGTATATATATATGTATTCACAGACATATATACACATATAAACAAATAAATATGTATCCGCCCTGACTAAGCCCCGCCTTACTAATAGACGAGGGGGTGAAACGCGCGTCGGCATCAGCTGACCTACCATGTGACCTTGTGTACCGATCCTTGTACAGCTTGAATATGCAGCGGGTCTTCTATTCAGCTTGAATTAGGAAAATTCCTTGTGTGTGTTACAACAAGAGAAATCAGTAGCCGCAGCAGCTCTGGAAGGAAGGTATAGTATGTCGATATTACACATTGCTTGACGTTTCTATGTACTTGGCCGTTTGTAGCATGAAGTTCTAAGTGTCTATGTTTTAAGTGCCTATATCAACGGATAACAAAATGCTTTTGGAGACGCCTGTCGAGGTATTTGTTTGAGCATTTAAACTGCAGCACAGATCGAAGGAGAACATTATTTCTTCTGTTAAGTGTGATCAGTCCACGGGTCATCATTACTTCTGGGATATTACTCCTCCCCAACAGGAAGTGCAAGAGGATTCACCCAGCAGAGCTGCATATAGCTCCTCCCCCCTACGTCACTCCCAGTCATTCTCTTGCACCCAACGACTAGATAGGATGTGTGAGAGGACTATGGTGATTATACTTAGTTTTATATCTTCAATCAAAAGTTTGTTATTTTATAATAGCACCGGAGTGTGTTATTACCTCTCTGGCAGAGTTTGAAGAAGAATCTACCAGAGTTTTTACTATGATTTTAGCCGGAGTAGTTAAGATCATATTGCTGTTTCTCGGCCATCTGAGGAGAGGTAAACTTCAGATCAGGGGACAGCGGGCAGATTAATCTGCAAAGAGGTATGTAGCAGCTTTTATTTTCTGACAATGGAATTGATGAGAAAATCCTGCCATACCGATATAATGTCATGTATGTATATTTTACACTTCAGTATTCTGGGGAATGGTACTTCACTGGAATTACACTGTGTACATAAAACTTTTTAGCCTATTTTGCAGGGACTAGCAACAGGCTTTTTAATAACTCTTAATTTATGTTAAACGTTTTTGCTGGAATGTAAAATCGTTTTCATTTTCTGAGGTACTGAGTGAATAAATGTTTGGGCACTATTTTTCCACTTGGCAGTTGCTTGATCTAATTTCTGACAGTTTCTGATCTCTCTCACTGTTGTGTGTGAGGGGGAGGGGCCGTTTTTTGGCGCTTTTGCTACGCATCAAAAAATTTCAGTCAGCAGCTCATTGTATTTCCTGCATGATCCGGTTCATCTCTACAGAACTCAGGGGTCTTCAAAACTTGTTTTGAGGGAGGTAATTCTCACAGCAGAGCTGTGAGATTGTAGTTGACTGTGATAAAAAAACGTTTATTCTGTAATTTTTTTTCTGCTATCAGAGTTAGTTGTCTTTTGCTAATGGGAACAAACCTTTGCTAAAGTTGTGTTGTTTACAAGGATTGATGCTATAACTGTTTCAGTTTATTAATTTTCAACTGTCATAAATCTTCTGTGCTTCTTATAGGCACAGTACGTTTTCATAATATTTTACTAGAATTGTATTCCAAGTTGCAAGTTTATTTGCTAGTGTGTTAAACATGTCTGATTCAGAGGAAGATACCTGTGTTATTTGTTCCAATGCCAAAGTGGAGCCCAATAGAAATTTATGTACTAACTGTATTGATGCTACTTTAAATAAAAGTCAATCTGTACAAATTGAACAAATTTCACCAAACAGCGAGGGGAGAGTTATGCCGACTAACTCTCCTCACGTGTCAGTACCTGCATCTCCCGCTCGGGAGGTGCGCGATATTGTGGCGCCCAGTACATCTGGGCGGCCATTACAGATAACATTACAAGATATGGCTACTGTTATGACTGAAGTTTTGGCTAAATTACCAGAACTAAGAGGCAAGCGTGATCACTCTGGGGTGAGAACAGAGTGCGCTGATAATACTAGGGCCATGTCAGATACTGCGTCACAGCTTGCAGAACATGAGGACGGAGAGCTTCTGTCTGCGGCTGACGGTTCTGATCCAAACAGATTGGATTCAGATATTTCAAATTTTAAATTTAAGCTGGAGAACCAACGTGTAATACTAGGGGAGGTGTTAGCGGCTCTGAATGATTGTAACACAGTTGCAATACCAGAGAAAATGTGTAGGTTGGATAAATATTTTGCGGTACCAACGAGTACCGACGTTTTTCCTATACCTAAAAGACTAACTGAAATTATTACTAAAGAGTGGGATAGACCAGGTGTACCGTTCTCACCCCCTCCGATATTTAGAAAAATGTTTCCAATAGACGCCACCACACGGGACTTATGGCAGACGGTCCCTAAGGTGGAGGGAGCAGTTTCTACTTTAGCTAAGCGTACCACTATCCCGGTGGAGGATAGCTGTGCCTTTTCAGATCCAATGGATAAAAAGTTAGAGGGTTACCTTAAGAAAATGTTTGTTCAACAAGGTTTTATATTGCAACCCCTTGCATGCATTGCGCCGGTCACGGCTGCAGCGGCATTCTGGATTGAGTCTCTGGAAGAGAACATTAGTTCAGCTACTCTGGACGACATTACGGACAGGCTTAGAGTCCTTAAACTAGCTAATTCATTCATTTCGGAGGCCGTAGTACATTTAACTAAACTTACGGCTAAGAATTCAGGATTCGCCATTCAGGCACGCAGAGCGCTGTGGCTAAAATCCTGGTCAGCTGATGTTACTTCTAAGTCTAAATTACTTAATATACCTTTTAAAGGGCAGACCTTATTTGGGCCTGGTTTGAAAGAAATTATCGCTGACATTACAGGAGGTAAAGGCCACGCCCTGCCTCAAGACAGGGCCAAACCTAAGGCCAGACAGTCTAATTTTCGTTCCTTTCGGAATTTCAAAGCAGGAGCAGCATCAACTTCCTCTGCCCCAAAACAAGAAGGATCTGTTGCTCGCTACAGACAAGGCTGGAGACCTAACCAGTCTTGGAACAAGGGCAAGCAGGCCAGGAAACCTGCTGCTGCCCCTAAAACAGCATGAATTAAGGGCCCCCGATCCGGGATCGGATCTAGTGGGGGGCAGACTTTCTCTCTTCGCCCAGGCTTGGGCAAGAGATGTCCAGGATCCCTGGGCGCTAGAGATAATATCTCAGGGATACCTTCTGGACTTCAAATACTCTCCTCCAAGAGAGAGATTTCATCTGTCAAGGTTGTCAACAAACCAAACAAAGAAAGAGGCGTTTCTACGCTGCGTACAAGAGCTCTTGTTAATGGGAGTAATCCATCCAGTTCCACGGTCGGAACAGGGACAAGGGTTTTACTCAAATCTGTTTGTGGTTCCCAAAAAAGAGGGAACTTTCAGACCAATCCTGGACTTAAAGATCCTAAACAAATTCCTAAGAGTTCCATCGTTCAAGATGGAGACTATTCGGACAATTTTACCCATGATCCAAAAGGGTCAGTACATGACCACTGTGGATTTAAAGGATGCTTACCTTCACATACCGATTCACAAAGATCATTACCGGTACCTAAGGTTTGCCTTCCTAGACAGGCATTACCAGTTTGTAGCTCTTCCATTCGGATTGGCTACAGCTCCAAGAATCTTCACAAAGGTTCTGGGTGCTCTTCTGGTGGTACTAAGACCGCGGGGAATCTCGGTAGCTCCGTACCTAGACGACATTCTGATACAAGCTTCAAGCTTTCAAACCGCCAAGTCTCATACAGAGTTAGTACTGGCATTTCTAAGGTCACATGGATGGAAGGTGAACGAAAAGAAAAGTTCACTCGTTCCACTCACAAGAGTTCCCTTTCTGGGGACTCTTATAGATTCTGTAGAAATGAAGATTTACCTGACAGAAGACAGGTTAGCAAGACTTCAAAGTGCTTGCCGCACCCTTCATTCCATTCAACAACCGTCAGTGGCTCAATGCATGGAGGTAATCGGCTTGATGGTAGCGGCAATGGACATAGTACCCTTTGCACGCTTACACCTCAGACCACTGCAACTGTGCATGCTAAGTCAGTGGAATGGGGATTACTCAGACTTGTCCCCTTCTCTGAATCTGGATCAAGAGACCAGAAATTCTCTTCTATGGTGGCTTTCTCGGCCACATCTGTCCAGGGGGATGCCATTCAGCAGGCCAGACTGGACAATTGTAACAACAGACGCCAGCCTTCTAGGTTGGGGTGCCGTCTGGAATTCTCTGAAGGCTCAGGGACAATGGAGTCAGGAGGAGAGTCTCCTACCAATAAACATTCTGGAATTGAGAGCAGTTCTCAATGCCCTCCTGGCTTGGCCCCAGTTGACAACTCGGGGGTTCATCAGGTTTCAGTTGGACAACATCACGACTGTAGCTTACATCAACCATCAGGGAGGGACAAGAAGCTCCCTAGCAATGATGGAAGTAACAAAGATAATTCGCTGGGCAGAGTTTCACTCTTGCCACCTGTCAGCAATCCACATCCCGGGAGTGGAGAACTGGGAAGCGGATTTCTTAAGTCGTCAGACTTTTCATCCGGGGGAGTGGGAACTTCATCCGGAGGTCTTTGCCCAAATACTTCATCAGTGGGGCAAACCAGAGATAGATCTCATGGCGTCTCGACAGAACGCCAAGCTTCCTCATTACGGGTCCAGATCCAGGGATCCAGGAGCAGTCCTGATAGATGCCCTGACAGCACCTTGGGACTTCAGGATGGCTTACGTGTTTCCACCCTTCCCGATGCTTCCTCGATTGATTGCCAGAATCAAACAGGAGAGAGCATCAGTTATTCTAATAGCACCTGCATGGCCACGCAGGACTTGGTATGCAGACCTGGTGGACATGTCATCCTGTCCACCTTGGTCTCTACCTCTGAAACAGGACCTTCTGATACAGGGTCCTTTCAAACATCAAAATCTAACTTCTCTGAAGCTGACTGCTTGGAAATTGAACGCTTGATTTTATCAAAACGTGGTTTTTCTGAGTCAGTTATTGATACCCTAATACAGGCTAGGAAGCCTGTTACCAGAAGGATTTACCATAAGATATGGCGTAGATACCTATATTGGTGCGAATCCAAAGGTTACTCTTGGAGTAAGGTTAGGATTCCTAGGATATTGTCTTTTCTACAAGAAGGTTTAGAAAAGGGTTTATCTGCTAGTTCATTAAAGGGACAGATCTCAGCTCTGTCCATTCTGTTGCACAAACGTCTGTCAGAAGTTCCAGACGTTCAGGCTTTTTGTCAGGCTTTGGCCAGGATTAAGCCTGTGTTTAAAACTGTTGCTCCGCCATGGAGTTTAAACCTTGTTCTTAACGTTTTACAAGGCGTTCCGTTTGAACCCCTTCATTCCATTGATATAAAGTTGTTATCTTGGAAAGTTTTATTTTTAATGGCTATTTCCTCGGCTCGAAGAGTCTCTGAGTTATCAGCCCTACATTGTGATTCTCCTTATTTGATTTTTCATTCGGATAAGGTAGTTCTGCGTACTAAACCTGGGTTCTTACCTAAGGTAGTCACTAACAGGAATATCAATCAAGAGATTGTTGTTCCTTCTTTGTGTCCAAATCCTTCTTCGAAGAAGGAACGTCTTCTGCACAATCTGGATGTAGTTCGTGCCCTAAAGTTTTATTTACAGGCAACTAAGGAATTTCGACAAACGTCTTCCCTGTTTGTCGTTTACTCTGGTCAGAGGAGAGGTCAAAAGGCTTCTGCTACCTCTCTTTCTTTCTGGCTTCGTAGCATAATTCGTTTAGCCTATGAGACTGCTGGACAGCAGCCTCCTGAAAGAATTACAGCTCATTCTACTAGAGCTGTGGCTTCCACTTGGGCCTTTAAGAATGAGGCCTCTGTTGAACAGATTTGCAAGGCTGCAACTTGGTCTTCGCTTCATACTTTTTCCAAATTTTACAAATTTGACACTTTTGCTTCCTCGGAGGCTATTTTTGGGAGAAAGGTTCTTCAGGCAGTGGTTCCTTCTGTATAAAGAGCCTGCCTATCCCTCCCGTCATCCGTGTACTTTTGCTTTGGTATTGGTATCCCAGAAGTAATGATGACCCGTGGACTGATCACACTTAACAGAAGAAAACATAATTTATGCTTACCTGATAAATTCCTTTCTTCTGTAGTGTGATCAGTCCACGGCCCGCCCTGTTTTTTTTTTTTTTTTTTTTAAGGCAGGTAAATATTTTTTAAGTTATACTCCAGTCACCACTTCACCCTTGGCTTCTCCTTTCTCGTTGGTCCTTGGTCGAATGACTGGGAGTGACGTAGGGGGGAGGAGCTATATGCAGCTCTGCTGGGTGAATCCTCTTGCACTTCCTGTTGGGGAGGAGTAATATCCCAGAAGTAATGATGACCCGTGGACTGATCACACTACAGAAGAAAGGAATTTATCAGGTAAGCATAAATTATGTTTTGTTGATACAACCCTTTCTTTTTGCACGGAAAACCAAATGGGACTGCCCTACATGCTTTTGGGACTTCCTTACTAACAATGCTAGCTCTTCTATGCCTGAGCTTATTAACCCTATGTGCAAATTGCATGTTCTCTTTCCGTACAATATTACTGCTTGGCTTTGAGTGTTTGTTTATACAACTTAGATCACATTTTTTTACCTGCCCAGGATATACCTCTTCAATTATTTGGGGATTCTGTGTGCAGCAGGGTGTAGTTGTTTGAATCCTCGCTCTACAATTCTTGTTACTGTCTGCCAAGCCTTATGATGTTCCTTGCATGCTACTTATGCATTATGCTTAAATTTGCTCTGATATGAGTATATTATCGATAACCTAGATCCCCTGATAACAATCTGCCCAGGTTATACCTCCACATGATTGGAGAAGGTTCTGTGAGCAGTTGGGTGTGGTTATCAAAAATATATTTCTAACTCACGTAGCATTGCTTTGTATACATCTGCATTACAAGGTACCTTGGTTCACCCTGGCCGGTCAGGTTTATTCTATTTCAATATTTTGAAATGTTATTTCTGCTACTTTTAGCAGTTACACTTTGATCAGCCTATATTGCACGCTTTAGTATCAATTTGCACATCCTCTGTGTGGGGGGATACAGTGTGTCACAACTTTCATCTGCCTATGCCAATAAATTGTTATTTTGTTTACTTTAAATGTTGGAGCTGTTTATTTAGATGAAAAGAGTGCTGAAATCCCTGTCTATATAGAAACAAGTATTTTCTTTGTTTCTTTTATCTCTTTAGTTTTTCTTGATATAAATTATGTAAGGGTCTGCACCACTGGCCCAAAGGCTTTTGTGTAGGGTGTAAGTATATATATATATATATATATATATATATATATATATATATATATATATATATATATAAATTTACTTTCCCCGTCCTAGCAATTGCTTCCCACTTTGTTCTCTGCTTGATTACATAAATATGTATGTATACATATACAGAGATATATATATATATATATATATATATATATATATATATATATATATATATATTTGTGTGTGTGTACTTTAGAGCCTTTTGCCATTAAGTAAATAACATGTAAAAACATATTTATGCAATATTCATTTTTTAATAAAGTTTTAAACTATGTATTTACTGTAACTATTTCCCATTCCAATGTTTTGTACATAACAGAATATGTTCTATATAGGTATAAATATATATTTGTGCAAAAAAACATCATATATATGAAGAAATATTTATTTATTAATAAATAGAACCTATTCCGTTATGTAAAGAACATTAAAATATGAAATATTTATTTTTTCATATTGGGTTAGTGCTAATGAGAATATGTGATGGTGTTTGTGAGAGTGGTTTTTTTTTCTCAAAAAACATTTCTCCATTGACTCCTATGGGGGAATTCATGAACACTCACACGATATTCTAAGTTCGGATTTTTACGCTAGTTGGGTTACCACTAGGGCAAAACAGTTTACTTTCAACTTATAATACGAGTGCAACCTGACTAACGCAAAAATCTTAATTCTAGCAGAGTTAACACTAAAGCAGAAACGAAAAAATACCGCTCCACTTTACATCTAGCCCTTAGGGGGTGATTTATCAAGCTGGGGTGCACATATGCGCCTCTGTCCACCGCAGCTTGCCTCTGGCAGGCTGAATTCCCCTGGTGGAATTTAGCATTGCACATGAGCACTCCCCTGCTCGTACACAGCCAATGATGCGCGGGCTTGGACTGTCAATCTCCACGGTCGGACTAGACTGGGGAGATTGAAATTTGCCACCTAAGAGGTGGCGAAAGGGTAGGGAAGCAGCAGTTTGATGACCGCTGCATGTTAAATACGGCGTGCAGGTTCTCTTGTGAGAACCTGTATTTGAAGGCAGACGAAAGCCTGCCAAAGAGCTTGATAAATCGCCACCTTAATTTTTAATATCCCTTTAACAGAAGGCAAGGTTCAGGAGTACATTATTTGCATTGTCATTGTGCACATTCTTTTTACATTCACTCTTTCTAAGGTAACAGCTCCTACATAGCTCCTATATGTATACACACACCACCAACATGTCATTTTAAACAACTTTCCAAATTACATTTTTCTCTTGGTATTTTTCTGTCAAAAGCTAAACCTAGGTAGACTGATTTCTAAGGGGCCGATTTATTAAGGGCCGAATGGCCCTGAATACAGCTGTTTCTGTGCGAGCCTTCAGGCTCGCCGGAAACAGGAGTTAAAAAGCAGTGGTCTTAAGACCGCTGCTCCTTAACTTGTCCGCCACCTCTGAAGCGGCGGACAGCAATCCGCCCGATCGCATACGATCAGGTTGATTGACACACCCTGCTTGTGCAATGATAAATGCAGACAGTGTATGTTGTCTGCATTTATCGATGTCTGGTGGACATGATCCGCTACAGCGCCAGACACATGATAAATCGTTCCATTAAGACTCTGCAGTCCACCTGGCTGTGAATAGCTAATTACATGTATTGTTTGTTCATGTGTGCCATATAGATAACATTGTGCTCACTCCAGTGGAGTCATTTAAGAATCAGCAGAGCACTAATTGCCTGAAATGTAAGTCTATTAAAAGATCTGAGACAAGGAGGCCGTCTGCAGACGCTTAGATACTAGGCAATCATAGAGGTACAAAGTATATTAACAGTTTTGGTTATGCAATACTGGGGAAAGGTAAATAAAGAGATTATCTATATTTTTAAACAATAAAATTTTTGGTGTCTACTGTCCCTTTAAAGGCCGTAATTGTCATAGCCTTAAGCAGTGCAAATACTTCATCAGCATGTGACAATCTCAGCTTGCTGTTTTTAGGGATGCAACTAGGAAGGAAATGTTATGACACAGCTGATGCCACTGATAATGTCACACGCATCTGGTAGATTTCTAGGGGAAGAGTCATGTTTATATACTGACGTATTATTACAGCAGTAAGTTAGCATTCAGTTTACATATAACTGTACATATAACTCTGTAGGGATTTTGTTGACTAACTGGCTTGTCATGTGAGATATTTTTAAAGAAGTTAATAACTAAAAAACTAAGTTATGGGAATCTGTATTGCTAATCCTGGGAAGCTACCAAAGCAACATATGTTCATCACCCTGGGCATACAATTCCCACTTCTCAAACTGTCTGATACATTTCTTAGCTCAATGATTCTTAGTCATTATACTATGACACCCTGGGTATTTAATGTCTCACAGTATAAGTGCTGAAGGTAAAAATAACCAAACTGCTCATGTACCTTTCCTTATATGTAAACTCTGTCTAGAAACCACTGGGCTCCAGGGTAACATTTGAGTCATGTACCCATCCATTGTCCCTTTAAAGTCCAGCCTATGGGGCCGATTTATCAAGCTTGATGCCCCTCCGTATGAAGCTTGATGACCGCTGCTCCATAACTTGTCTGCTCTGAGGCCGCTGACAGAAATCAACCCAATCGAATACGATCAGGTTGATTGACACCCCCTGCTAGCTGCCGATTGACCGCAAATCTGCAGGGGGCGGCATTGCACCAGAAGTTCAGAAGAACTGCTGGTGCAATATTCTGTCGGCATTTATCAATGTGCAGCTGACATTATACACTACATCGTATCATGTCCGCTCACACTATGTTAAATATACCCCTATATCTGACTGGCTGAACCTCACATATCTTTTTGTGAGGGTTGGTAATGGGAATTAATATGGCAATCTACTTTCAGGCATTATTGTCATGAAAGGAATGTTAAACAAAAACTTAAAAGGGACATTAAATACAAACATTAAAAGGTATATAAAAGTGCAAAAATAAATTCTTTAATGAGTTAGAGAACTGTGTGCATATAACTGTGTTTAACCCATGCAAAGGGGTTAGACAAAGATTTAAATTCAGCTCCAGAGCAATAACAGTGCTGGATTGGCCCACTGGGATGCATCGCAGCCAGGATATGGAGCAAGCCTTATACACAGCATAGCACATCTATTCAAGGCCACATTGTTCCTGGAAATTGAAAGGCAACAGGCGGGGGGTGGACTTTGTCTTGGGGGGACTGGTGTGGGTGATGTTGGCTGGGTCGTGGGAGTGGGTGATGTTGGCTGGGTCGTGGGAGTGGGGGCTGGGCCGGTCTTCAAATATTTCCAGAGCTGGTCTGATTTCCCAGTTCAGCCCTGAGCAACAATGCACTACTGGGAGCTGGCTGAATTATCTGTTGAGCCAATGACAAAAGGCACATGTTTGTAATCACCAATCTCCAGAGAACAATTTAAATTTGATAATTAAAGTAAAATGAAAAGTCTCTAAAATTAAAATGAAAAGTCTCTAAAAATTTGTAAAATGAATCATGGAAGTAACTTTCACTTTGCTTTAAAATTATCCGTAATTCATTGTTTACCTAACTTAAAAATATATATATATATATAAAAAAATCTTGCTTTTGTTGTAAAATACCTCTGAAAACTGTACATGTTCCACACTCACCTGGAGCTCAAATTCTGTGACCTAAGATTGGCGGAAAATATCTGACCCAGCTTCTGTGATTGCTTAGAGCACTGCACAAACTCAGTTACAATAAACCCTAATTGGTCATAGTCAAGGGAGATAAGATACTCGACAGTGGGTTCAAGTGGTTTATTACTGGCAAAAGTCTACACATCAAGCTAAAAAACTGACAGTTTTATATACAGGTAAAACATTTAGGACTATTTTACAAGTGTAGCGCAATCAATAGCACAGGGTACATTATCTTGCGCTTGGCCTCTCTTTATGAATTACGTGAATCTGGTGTTACAAGTGGATGCTTACATTTTTTAACTAAACCATTTTAAAGAGGACTAAATATTTTTAGCCTGCCCTATACATTTAATTGATAGCACAGAGAGAGCTATTTTGAGGGAAAGATTTATCATTGCTGTTCTCCTTTATCTGCACCTAAAAATGCTCACACAAATAATTGACCCTATTTATCATAAAAAAAAGTGCCTGAAATTGGGCTAGTTCGACTGTAAAATTCTCCTACTCTGTTCCCGTTCTGTTCTCCAGGTGCGCCAAAAAAGTGTTAAATTAGATTGTTTTAGTTGTATTTGCTATAATACACCTCATTAATTTGACTAGTTACAAATGTATCATTTATTTTCTCCTATAGTGGACTGACAGTTCTGCAAATGTGTGGAGAATTGCTTTTGAAATCTGTTCTCTACCAGTTGTAGAAGCAATGTTAGAAGAAAAAAAAAAAAAGGACTCAACAAGGAGCAAAAATAATATATAACGAAGCACAATAATAATGTATTTTAGAGTGGAAAAAATATATTAAAGGATTACTTTCTGTTATAATTTTTAAGCTAAACAACTAACATATTAAAGTTAATAAACAATAATTAAAACCTATTGACCTATATTTTCTCCAAAACGAAGTTTCATAACGTTCTAAAAGTTATATCTTTTATTCGCCGATGATGTCACGTTATCCTGCCCACTATTTTCAGCACTGCGTGTTCAAAATACTTAAACCAATAACTTTGTGTTTAAAGCGCCATTTTGAAACCTAGGTACTGTAAACGGATTGGTACAGAGCAAAGGATACCCACGGAGTGGGTTTGGAAAACAATTAAATTTGCAGACAAGATTTCTGATATACGGTAGAGATATGTTAATGAAATGCTATTGATAAAAAGCGTATTTGGGGTAGTTAGTTAGTAACAGGCATAGAAAATATTTACTTACAGTGGCCCTTTAATTGAAGTGCAAAAAAATATATCTAAAAGGCGCAAAAGCAATATATAAGAAGTAGCGCAAAATAATGAAAACAGATCTATTTTCTTCTATTATAGTTTATTGTAGAGGGAAATTAACAAAGCTACTAGTGAGGCTGTATTAATATTGCTTTTGGTTCATATATATAACTTACATGAAGAATAGTTGTTTATTTACATTGATAAATAAGGCACAGATACTAATCCGAGTGGAGAATTTTATTTTTACATCTCCTCTAGACATGTGCAACAAATTCGTCAAATTCGGAGATTCGAATCGATTTGAATTTCCAAATTACCCTAGCAACGAAACTAAACTAATCCAAATGCATTCGTAACAAATAAATCTGAATTAGTTTGGATTTATTCTTTATATTCGAATGGCCATGGACTAATTCAGTATAAAACAACAACTCTAATACTAACAACAACAACTCTAATATTAACAACAACTCTAATATTAACAACAACTCAAAGCACACAAAGTAACACCTATACTTGGGCAGTGACAGATCGTTAGTACAAACTTTAAATAGGTGCAGGATTCGCACCACAGAGGTCCGACCGGCATCAGGACCCGACACTACCCCTGGCAACTAGCAGGGAAGGAGATGCCGTGCCCCTAGCAACAGCTAGAGTGGCGCAGCGTGACATAGCCCCCTCCTCAAGGGTTCCCTCCGGGAACCAAAGTTGGCCTCAAAGGATGAGCAGCATGGAATCTAGAGACCAGAGATGGAGCATGCACATCATGGGTAGGAACCCAGGAATGATCTGCCACAGAGTAACCCTTCCAATGTATCAGATATTGCAGTTGTATGCGACTGTATCTGGAGTCCAGGATCTTAGTTACCTCATATTCGGGGTCACCACAGACCAGTAGCGGAGGAGGAGCTTGGAGCCGGGTATATCTATTCTTAATGTAAGGTTTAAGTAGTGAGATGTGGAAGACTGGATGTATGCGTTGGGTTTTGGCAAGGCTACTTTGTAGGCAACAGGAGACAGTCTTTTCAGGACCTTGTAAGGGCCGATAAACCTAGGCCGCAATTTATGACAGGGTTGAAGTAGACAAATGTGCTGAGTAGAGATCCAAACACGTTCACCCACTGGGATGGCACATACAGAAGCCCTATGACAATCAGTAAACTTCTTATATCTAGAGACAGCTGAACGTAGCGTTGCCAATGATTGGTGAGTCCAGTGATGTGTCGGTCTGCGGCAGGGACCCCAGTGGACTGAGCTGAAAGAGGGAAGACACAAGGTTAATAAAAGAGAAGAGTGCCAATGAGTGTTTCTTGCCAGCTCAGCTAGGGGTAGCAACTCAGACCAGTTGGTATGGCGAGCGTTGACAAAGGCTCTAAGGTAGGTTTCAAGATCCTGGTTTGCTCTCTGTTAGTCCATTGGTCTGAGGATGGTAGCCAGAAGACAAGGAAACAGTGGTCCAAATCAACTTACAAAATGCTCTCTGGAAGGCAGAGATGAACTGTGGACCTCTGTCGGAAACAATATTCACAGGAATGCCATGAAGTCTTACCACATGCAAGAGAAAAAGGGACAATAATTATTGAGCAGAAGGCAGTTTGCTTAGGAGTACGAAGTGAGCCAGCCTGGAAAAGCGGTCCACCACAATCCAGATAACTGTATGGTGGTCAAAAGAAGGTCCACAATGAAGTCCATTGTTATGTGTGTCCATAGTTGTTTGGGAATGGACAATGGTTGGAGCAAGCCAAAAGGCAAAGATCGGGGAGTCTTGTTGGCAGCACAAGTTGTGCAGGCTTTCACATAATCCTGAGCATCAGACTTCATAGTAGGCCACCAAAAATGTTGGGAAAGATGCTTGAAAGTCCAGGTCGAACCAGGATGTCCTGAGAGTTTGCTATCATGAGCCCAGGCTCATGGGATACGTAGGTTCAGGGGTACAAAGAGGATATCGGAGGCCATTGGGGCTCCAGTAGGTTTACTAGACCAGTGTTTTTCAACCAGTGTGCCGTGGCACACTAGTGTGCTGTGAGAGATCCTCAGGTGTGCCACGGCAGACTGACAACAGTGTGACATATTTTTTAAACTTTGCTTGTTTTTTACTCCCAGTGCAGGGGTAGTTTGTAGGAGGCATGGCATAACAGCACAATACATACAGTATGTGTGTGTTTGTGTGTATGTGTATATATATATGCTGTATTAGGCTACAATGTGTGATTATTTTTAAATTTTGGGATGGTGGTGTGCCACAGGATTTTTTAATGTAAAAAAGTGTGCCACGGCAAAAAAAAAGGTTAAAAATCACTGTACTAGACTGAGCACGTTGCAATCATTGCAGAAAGGTGTTATGGAGTTGAGAATCCACACAGGAGGGGGGTATGATGTGTTCAATTAGGAGCTTCTGAGGAATCACTTGAGTGAGGGAACTGACAGGAAAGGGCGTCCGCCTTCTAGTTCTGGGTCCCAGAAAATAAGAGACCACAAAGTTAAAATGGGAAAAGAACAAGGCCCACCTGGCCTGTCGAGGATTGAGTCGATGAGCAGTCTCTAGGTAAGTCAGATTCTTGTGGTCAGTGAGAATCTGAATAGGATTGGCGGTGCCCTCTAACCAATGATGCTATTCAGTCAAAGCCATCTTAATGGCTAAGAGTTCACGATTACCCACATTGTAGTTCCTCTCTGCAGGAGTAAAGTGCTTAGAGAAAAAGGCTACAGGGTGTGACTTGAAAGTCAAAGGGTCCCTTTGGGTAAGAACTGCTCCAACCCCTATCTCGGAGGCATCAACCTCTAAAGTGAACTATAGGTCAGGATCAGGATGGCGGAGCACAGGAGCTGAACAGAAAGCCTTTTTCAGACAAGAGAAGGCATTTATGGCCTCAGGAGGCCAATGTTTACAGTCTTTGTTCCGTTTTGTCAATTCAGTGAGAGGAGCGACTGTTTGAGAAAAGTTCTTTATAAACTTGCGGTAATAATTGGAGAATCCCAAGAACCTCTGTAATTCTTTTAAAGAGGTAGGTTGAGGCCATTCTAGAACTGTGGCGAGTTTAGCAGGATCCTTCGAGATGACAAAACCAAGGAATTGGATCTGAACTTGATCAAACACACACGTTTCTAGCTTGGCTACCAAAGAATTGTCTCTGAGACGAAGAAGCACCTGTCTCACGTGCCTATGATGTTCCTCTAAAGTGGAAGAGAAAACAAGGATATCATCCAGATAAACGATGACAGTGCGGTTGAGGAGGTCATGGAAGACATTGTTGACAAATGCCTGGAAGACTGCAGGGGCGTTACACAGCCCAAAGGGCATTACAAGGTATTCATAATGCCCAGATCTCGTGTTAAAGGTGGTCTTCCATTCATGGCCTGGAAAGATGCGAATCAGATTGTATGCCCCACGTAAGTCCAATTTGGTGAAAAAGCGATCATCCTGGAGTGAGCCATACAGTTTGGTGATCAATGGTATGGGATAGCGATTCTTGATGGTTATGTTGTTCAAGGCCCTGTAGTCAATGCAGGGTCTGAGCCCACCATCCTTCTTATTGACATAAAATAAGTCAGCCCCAGCAGAAGAGGAGGAAGGCGAATGAAACCTTTAGCTAGGTTCTCTTGGATGTACTCCTCCATGGATTTGGTTTCAGCCTTGGAGAGTGGAGTCGATCTTGCAGTCATAAGAACGGCTGCTTTTTTCTCAAACATATCCGCAAAGTCCGTGTATACTGAAGGAAGGTTTGAAGGAGTCTGTATACTGGCTATGGGAATACGGGGCAGAGGAATGACAGGAGGTACCCCAGGAGGCCAGTTGTCCCTCAGCCCAGTCGAACTGTGGATTGTGTACCCGAAGCCAAGGAAGACCAAGGATGACAGGATGTGCTGGGGAATGAATGACCTCAAACTGCAGCTGTTCAGTGTAAGGACTCCCACAGTCAGGGTCAGGGGTGCTGACTCAAAATGGATCACGCCTGAACCAAGGGGGCGCCATCCAGGGTAGTTTTTTTGAGGCAATATCTTTTCTGCTGAAGAGGCAAACCAGCTTGAATCATAAAACGGTGATCCAGGAAGTTTCCAGCTGCCCCTGAATCAATTTAGGCTTGAGTGTGGACAGTATTCTGAAGGAAGGTAAGGGTAACAGGTACCAGGATCCGAGAGGAGTGAGGGGATTTAGTAGCGATCATGCTTAGAGGTACCCCAGTGTTATCCCCTAAGCATTGGCTTTTCCCAGCCGAATGTCACAGTCCTTTAGTTGGTGGGTGTTAGATCCACAATAAAAACATAGTCTCAGTCTCCTTCTTCTCTGCCTTTCAGACTCTGAAGGTTTGAAGGAGGAAAGATCCATGGGTTCCTCTACTGAGTTAACTGGAGCTACTGAAGGGGTAGCGGATTCTGCCAAAACTGGGCAAACAGGAGGACGGGAGGGAAGGACCCTCCTTGTTCTGTCTCTCTCGGCTTGTCTTTCCTGAAAGCGAGAGTCCAGACTGATACAAAGCGTTATAAAGTCATCCAAAGAAGAAGGAATATCACGATAAGTGAGTTCATCTTTGATGTGTTCATGGAGACCTCTCCTTAAGGCTACCTTGAGAGCACTGCGATCCCAAGTGGTTTCAAGTGCCAAGGTGCAGAACTTGATGGCAATTGTGCCAGTTTTATTGCCCTGGTGGAGATCCAGGAAAGAAAATTCTGCAGCAGAGGTATGGCCAGAAGCCCCGAACAGGCAGGCAGGTTCAGCAACAGTAATTCAATCCAGCAGTTTAAGTGGTAAAACAGATAGAGTAGTCAGACAGGCAGGTTCAGCAGCAGTAATTAGGCACATAGATACAACAATCTGTCACACCCAGGAGCGCACAAAGTAACACCTATACTTGGGCAGTGACAGATCGTTTGTACAAACTTTAAATAGGCACAGGATTCGCGCCACAGAGGTCCGACTGGCATCAGGAGCGTGTGGCGATGACGTCAGCACCACACGCATCCGGACCCGACACTACCCCTGGCAACGAGCAGGGAAGGAGACGCTGCGCCCCTAGCAACGGCTAGAGCGGTGCGGCGTGACAACAATACAGCTATTTCCTTTTTCATGTTTCAAGTTTTTGTGCCCGCTAGTGTGGTATCATAAAAATTTAATTTATAATCACAATTCAGTATAAAAATTAAATTTAGTGAGATAGAAAAGTGAAATAATTCCAATTGTGTAACTTGGAACCATCTGAATCAGCATAACACATACCAAACTTCCGAATTTACAAATCGAATCCGAAATGAATACATCCGAATCCGAAACAAATAAAATCTATCCGAAAAAAAATCTGAATCGGTCCGAAACGAAATTTTCTGCTGCGCACATATCTAATCTCATCAGCTCACCCATGGAGAAGTGCAAAAAACAAACATGTTTTTAATAAATTGGAGTGCACAGATGCGAGCTGAGGAGAAACCATATGAGAATTAACCAGAGAATTCTCCTTGCACTTTATAAATCTTGCTCTTTTGTATGCTCATTGCCCTCGTATTACAAGTGATGGGTTATGTGTTGCTCTCAAGCACAATCTAAAATACCTCTTTAAAATGTAACGGTTAGAGCTGAAGTAAATGATTATCTCTCACTACACTTTGCAGGAAGAAAGAATTATCAAACGATCCTTTGAAATGCGTTAGGGCCTGCTTTTTGAATATTCTGATACCAGCTGATGCTGGTTTATGCACTTTATCATTGTATTTTCGTAGGCTGATGATCAGGACTTCCATTATACTTTTTTTGCATCCTGTGATATCGGCTTTGGAGTTTGTATTTGCACGCTATTCATACCTCATATTGTTTGAGGGTGCACTATGTGAGTGTATATATCGTATATTGTGTTTTTAACAATTTATTAAAGGCAATATTACACTATTTTGGTTCCTTTCTCTTATTCCCTGAGCATCTGTTCCTGGGTGGAAATAAGCAGAGGGAAAGACCGTTTGTGACTACACACTCCAAGAGGTGTACGGAACAGTATAAGCATAATTTCCTATACAAGGCATATATTTGCTGGATTTCCTTTCCCCTTGCAGATGCGGCAACTTGCAGATGCGACAACTTACCTCATTAGACTGAGGTATCTTCTGGTAAGGGGATCATCTTACTATCCAGTCATATTTGGACTCATTATATATTATATTTATAACATAGAAGTTTCCCAGACTGTGTCTGAAGTGTCCCAAGTAAATGCAGTGTTTAAATCCTGTAATTAAAGTAGGGGTAATCCACAGGCAACCATTAAAAGTCTCTTACAAGCGGTATAAACCTCAGCAGTATTCAGCACATAAAACACCCCCAATGAAAAATTGACATAGGCATCCACTATAGCGGAGTGGGTGGTAATCTATCACTCACCTTTCTGCCAATGTCCACAGCCCGTCAGGCATCCTGTAGTCGTGTCCGGAGCATACGGGCTCAACCCAAACACTCGGCGTGTACACTGTCAGTGTTCCTCCAGCTCATCCGTCCAGACACCGGGGCTTGACGTCAACAGGGGGGTGTGTGCGAATCTGCAAGCCCATTGGCTGAACCGCTCAGCTGTGACTTTGGTAGTGCCGATGTGAGCTGCTTCCAGAAAGAAGTTTTTCTCCCCAAACAGACAGAAACGGGGACCGAGTTGGTTGAGGCTGCAAAGAGGATTCCTTGTAATCCCAATATAAAAATATAAGTAGAAAAACAGCGCAGACCTCCTCCTGTTAACAGTTCATCATTTAGTAAGTCATAGATTAAAATTTCCAGCAGCAAGAAAAATTCAGAACAATGGTGAAAGGTCTGACTAGTTTCGGCTATTGGCCGTAATCGTAAACCTAATACACCTTTACATTGAGGTGGTTTAAAAAGAATATACTACTCTCTAATTGGTTAACCCCTTAATGACAACTGACGTACCAGGTACGTCATGCATTAACAATCAGTTAATGACAATGGACGTACCTGGTACGTCAGTTGTCTAACAGAGTGCTGGAAGTGATCACAATCACTTCCAGCAGCTCTGAGGGTATTGCAGTGATGCCTCGATATGGAGGCATCCTGCAATACCCCTTTACAAGACTCCGATGCAGAGAGAGCCACTCTGTGGCCCTCTCTGCACCGGTAGTGATGGTGCCGATGGTGCCTCTGACCGGTGGGAGGAGGGAGCGTGTGCGCGCGCGTGCACGTGCACATGCGCACATTAGCCACACTGACACCAATGAAAAAGTAAGGGGAAAAAAAGTTATTTTATTTTTTTTATATTTAAAAGGATCTGTGAGGGGGAGGGGGTGGGGGTATTGTGGGGGGGGCTGCTACACTACAGAAATAATTAAACACAAATAACAGTTATAAATACAATCAAAATAAGTTTGGTTTGTGGGGCCAAACTGGGTACTGGCAGACAGCTGCCAGTACCCAAGATGGCGGTAATTAGGTAGGGGAGAGGGTTAGAGAGCTGGAGGGGGGGATCAGGGAGGTTGGTGCTAAGGCAGGGGTCCATCACAACTAAAATATTTTATAATTTTTATTTAAGAAAAAAAACAAAAAACTTTTATTTAGTACTGGCAGACTTTCTGCCAGTACTTAAGATGGCGGTAACAATTGTGGGGGAGGGAAGAGAGCTGTTTGGGAGGGATCAGGGGGTGGGATGTGTCAGGTGGGAGGCTGATCTCTAAAATTAACCCTGCAAGCTCCCTACAAGCTACCTAATTTAACCCCTTCACTGCTGGGCATAATTCACGTGTGGTGCGCAGCATCATTTATCGGCCTTCTAATTACCAAAAAGCAACGCCAAAGCCATATAAATCTGCTATTTCTGAACAAAGGGGATCCCATAGAAGCTTTTACAACAATTTCTGCCATAATTGCACAAGCTGTTTGTAAATAATTTCAGTGAGAAACCTAAAATTGTGAAAAATGTAAAGTTTTTTTTTTTTATTTGCTCGCATTTGGCGGTGAAATGGTGGCATAAAATATACCAAAATGGGCCTAGATCAATACTTGGGGTTGTCTACTACACTACACTAAAGCTAAACTTAACCCTACAAGCTCCCTAATTAACCCCTTCACTCCTGGGCATAAAACACGTGGGGTGCGCAGTGGCATTTAGCGGCCTTCTAATTACCAAAAAGCAACCACAAAGCCATATAAGTTTGTTATTTCTGAAAAAGGGGATCCCAGAGAAGCATTTACAACCATTTGTGCCATAATTGCAGAAGCTGTTTGTAAATAATTTCAGTGGGAAACCTTAAGTTTGTGACAAAATTTGTGAAAATGGTGAAATGGTGGCATGAAATATACCAAAATGGGCCTAGATCAATACTTTGGGATGTCTTCTAAAACAAAATATATACATGTCAAGGGATATTCAGATATTCCTGACAGATATCAGTGTCCCAATGTAACTAGCGCTAATTTTGAAAAAAAGTGGTTTGGAAATAGCAAAGTGCTACTTGTGTTTATTGCCCTATAAATTGCAAAAAAAAGCTAAGAACATGTAAACATTGGGTATTTCTAAACTCAGGACAAAATTTAGAAACTATTTAGCATGGGTGTTTTTTGGTGATTGTAGATGTGTAACAGATTTTGGGGGTCAAAGTTAGAAAAAGTTTGTTTTTTTTCCATTTTTTCCTCATATTTTATCATTTTTTTTTTAGTAAATTATAAGATATGATGAAAATAATGGTATCTTTAGAAAGTCCATTTAATGACGAGAAAAACGGTATCTAATATGTGTGGGTACAGTAAACGAGTAAGAGGAAAATTACAGCTAAACACAAACAGTGCAGAAATGTAAAAATAGCCATTGTCATTAAGGGTAAGAAAATTGAAAAATGGTCCGGTCATTAAGGGGTTAAAAAGATAAAGAGGGTTGGGACTTCTTGTTAACTCAAAACACGTCAAACAGGACATAGAACTTAATAATGAAATAGATATTCATATAAAACTAAGATTCACGTATTTATCAGTTTGGAACACAGGAATGGCTTCTCGTATAATATAGCCAGATTTTAAACGTATGGAAATGGCTATACAGTATCCTGTAAACTTTTTCGAGGGCAATTATCAGCATGTTTCATTTATTGCTAAACTGTCTTACTTGAATACCCAGAGTAAATGGGGATCAAAACGTTTAAAATATTTGGTGTTAAATCACATAAACCTCAAATCGATATCTACATAGACAAACCCATAGGGGGGAGCAGAACATAAATCCTTCATAGATAAAGTCTAAGAGGCACAGTATTACAATTATTCTATACATTTCTGTATTAAGGAAGTGCAACAAATCGTATTATGACTCGTGTTTGTGAAATATACTGTCTATTACCGCAGAAATCAATTAGTATATAGTATTATTAAATTACACTACATCATAAACGTTATGCTCCCTATATATACATAATAAACCAGGTTATATTTGTCCAAGGATGCCTTGCCCAATACATGTATACAGCAAGGCATAGTACATGCTCACCTTTTGCTACATTATAGCACAATCATATTCCACCGTGAACTACTTATCTCATATATGTACATCGTTACCTAAGCTATGATATCCAGAAGAGTCATATCTGATGAATACATAACTAAACACGAAACATGCTAATGAATAGCCCCATGTAATGTGTGTCTATAGAGCCTGCCTTAATTTTACAGGGCTGTATATAGGTATAATGTCCCAAATAGTGTGAAAGACTCATATAAAAGTGTGCATCAATTGAAGCTGTATAGGTAGACAAACAGAACCCTAGATACCATCAGATGTATATTACATATTACTGTTAAGCCAATAGACTTTGGGATGTCTGTAATAAACTAGGTAAATCAATACATAGATACTAGTTATCATATCTGAATAGTTTCTATATTGTGGGGTTTTAGTGTGTCATAAGACAAGCTATAAAGCAGGGATATCGATCACAGGTGGCTCTATAAAAACGTGTAAAGGGTACCAAGTGGGATGGGCATGACAGGGGGCAATCGAGCACAAAAAGGGGTATAATACATCACTAAAAAGGTTAGTTGTTGGGGTCTCAAGGAACTCAATTACCAATGGTTAATTAAATCGAATTCTGAATTAAACCCCTCAGGAATTTGTGTCCTGAGTTTGAATATCCAGAACGCTTCCTGTTTGGCTAAAAGTTTGTCCTTGTTATGTGAAGAACATTTGAATGTGAAATATTAATATTTCATGTCGGGATAGTGCATTTAAGCTTTGCGTGACTTGTTTTTTTTTCACACTTTTTATGTTCCGTTAAAGTCTAGTGTAGAATACGTTAACGCAGTTGCGTTATTGTAACTTAGGCTTTTTGTGCGCGTTGGGTTAGCGAGCAAGCAAAAACTTTTTACTTTTAACTTGTAATATGTGCTGTGACCAATGCGTGCAAAAAGTTGAGCGCAGTTAGTGCGCAAGCGATCGTAATCTAGCCCTTAGTGAATATTGACACGTACAATGCCTTGCAAAAGTATTCACCCCCCTTGGCATTTTTCGTGTTTTGTTGCCTCACAACCTGGAATTAACATGGATTGTTTGAGGATTTGCATCATTTAATTTACAGAACATGCCCACAACTTTGAAGATGTTTTTTTATTTTTTATTGTGAAGCAAACAACAAATAGGACAAAATAACAGAAAAAGTCAATGTGCATAACTATTCACCCCCCTAAAGTCAATAGTTTGTAGAGCCACCTTTTGCGGCAATCACACCTCCAAGTCGCTTTGGATAAGTCTCTATGAGCTTGCCACATCTTACCACCGGGATTTTTGCCCATTCCTTCTTGCAAAACTGCTCCAGCTCCTTCAAGTTGGATGGTTTGAGCTTGTGAACAGCAATCTTTAAGTTTGACCACAGATTGGATTGAGGTCTGGGCTTTGACTAGGCCATTCCAACACATTTACATGTTTCCCCTTAAATCACTCAAGTGTTGCCTTAGCAGTGTGTTTGGGGTTATTGTCCTGCTGGAAGTTGAACCTCCATCCTAGCCTCAAATCAGGCACAGAGTGGTACAGGTTTTGCTCAAGAATATCCCTGTATTTAGCACCATCCACCTTTCCCTCAACTCTGACCAGTTTCCCAGTCCTGGCTGCTGAAAAACATCCCCACAGCATGATGCTGCCACCACCATGTTTCACTGTGGGGATGGTGTTCTTTGGGTGATTTGATGTGTTGGGTTTGCTCCAGACATAGCGTTTTCTTTGATGGCCGAAAAGTTAAATTTTAGTCTCATCAGACCAGAGCACCTTCCTCCATACATTTTGGGAGTCTCCCACATGCCTTTTTGCAAACTCAAAACGTGCCATTTTGTTTTTTGCTTAAAGTAATGGCTTTCTTCTGGCCACTCTGCCATAAAGCCCAACTCTATGGAGCGTACGGCTTATTGTCGTCCTTTGTACAGATACTCCAATCTCTGCTGTGGAACTCTGCAGCTCCTCCAGGGTTACCCTAGGTCTCTGCGCTGCCTCTCTGATTAATGTCTTCCTTGCCCGGTCCATGAGTTTTGGTGGGCGGTCGTCTCTTGGCAGGTTTGCTGTTGTGCCATGTTCTTTCCATTTGGTTATGATAGATTTGATGGTGCTCCTGGGGATCATCAAAGATTTGGATATTTTTTTATATCCTAACCCTGACTTGTACTTCTCAACAACATTGTCCCTTACTTGTTTGGAGAGTTCATTGGTCTTCATGGCAGTGTTTGGTTAGTGGTGCCTCTTGCTTAGGTGTTGCAGCCTAAAAAAGGTGTGTAATGACAGATCATGTGACACTTAGATTGCACACAGGTGGACATTATTTCACTAATTATGTGACTTCTGAAGGTAATTGGTTGCACCAGAGCTTTTTATGGGCTTCATAACAAAGGGGTTGAATACATGCGCACATGCCAATTTTCTGTTTTCTATTTCTAAAAAATAGTTTTATGTATATATTTTTCTCATTTCACTTCACCAACTTAGGCTATTGTGTTCTAATCCATCACATAAAATTCAGATTAATAAAACATTGAATTTAAGGCTGTAATGTAACAAAATAGGTAAAAAGTCAAGGGGGGTGAATACTTTTGCAAGGCATTGTATGTAAAATGACTACATTTTTTATTAACTATGAAAACTGTAGAAAGCAAAAAATCTATTATGTTAACAGTAACGAACAGAAATATTTTCTTGAGAATTTAAATCTTTCTTTCTAGGAAACAATCAGAGCATAAATAAATAATAAGCAATATGAAGGTTTTGAGTTATGCTCATTGATTGATGCTATTTAGGGAAAATGTGTAGATAGAATCTTCTAGAAAATATTGTAAACTGATAACAATCACTTTATGGGCTTATTAAACTGAATATAACAGAAAACACATAAATAAAGAATACTTTAAAATGATAGCAATCCCTTTATTTTTTTGATGAATGTGTCTTCCTATGATAATACGGTATATTATAATTGTTTTTCTAAATATGTAATAAAGTAGATGGAGTTCATCCCTTTTAAACAAACTAGATTTTACTTCCTTTTATCCCAGGATATAGTATTTTAAGTGTAAGGTTGCATTGGTTTAAATATATGAATTTAATAGTTAAAGGGACAGTCAACACCAGAATTTTTGTTTTTTTAAAAGATAGATAATCCCTTTATTACCTATTCCCCAGTTTTGCATAACCAACACAGTTATAATAATACATGTTTTCCCTGTGTAATTACCTTGTATCTAAAGCCTCTGCAATATGCCCCTTATTTCACTTCTTTGGACAGACTTGAATTTTAGCCAATCAGTGCTGACTCCTAGGGTAACTTCACGTGCATGAGCTCAATGTTATCTATATGACACACATGAACTAATGCCCTCTAGTGGTGAAAAACTGTCAAAATGCATTCAGATTAGAGGCGGCTTTCAAAGTCTAAGAATTTAGCATATGAGCCTACCTAGGTTTAGCTTTCAACTAAGAATACCAAGAGAACAAAGCAAAATTGGTTATAAAAGTAAATTGGAAAGTTGTTTAAAATTGCATGCCCTATTTGAATCGTGAAAGTTTATTTTGGACTTGACTGTCCCTTTAAATAAAGCTGTGTTAATAAGGATTTACCAGCTATTTAAAGGATGATTTGCATACTTTCAATGACCAATATCCATAAGAAAGCACGTTTGTAGAAGTTAAATATTTAATAATCTTGCATGGCTAAATATGTTAAAGGGATATTAAACAGTGCTCCTTTGGTAAAAACAAATAAAACATAAAAAGATTGTATTAAAAAAACAGCAAACAACTTACTTAGAATTTCTCACTCTAGAGCTTGCCCCCAGTATGATAAGAGTGGAACCTTTTTGAAACTTAAAGGGACAGTAAAGTCAAAACTAAACTTTCATGATTCAGATAGGGCATGTAATTTTAAACAACTTTCCTATTTACTTTTATCATCAAATTTGCTTTGTTCCCTTGGTGGTATTTTTGAAAAGCTAAACCTAGCTAGGCTCAAACTGATTTCTAAACAGTTGAAAACCGCCTCCTAGCTCAGAGCATTTTTAAAGTTTTTCACAGTTAGACTGTGCTAGTTCACATGTGTCATATAGATAACATTGTGCTCACTCCCGTGAAGTTATTTAGGAGTCTTCACTGATTGACTACACTGCATGTCTGTCAAAGGCACTTAGATAAGGAGGCAGTCTGCAGAGGCTTAAATACAAGGTAATCACAGAGGTAAAAAGTATATTAATATAACTGTGTTGGTTATGCAAAACTGGGGAATGGGTAATAAAGGGATTATCTATCTTTTTAAATAAGAAAAATGTTGGTGTA
The DNA here is from genome assembly GCF_027579735.1 of Bombina bombina. Classification (NCBI taxonomy): domain Eukaryota; kingdom Metazoa; phylum Chordata; class Amphibia; order Anura; family Bombinatoridae; genus Bombina; species Bombina bombina. Next base: position 126,656,135 of record NC_069499.1, read on the forward strand.
GACTGTCCCTTTAAGTTTAATTCTGCCAGTTCTACACACTAGCAAATCTGACTCCCCATTTATCTGGTCTATTCACTTAATACTAAACCAACATTGGAAGTTTTATGACATCATGCTAGATAAGCTTCCTGTGGAGACCACAGCCTCCTTGTAGGGCTGTGACAGGAAGTAATGGACACTGCACAAATTAAGTTATAAATATTAAAAAAAAACTACAATCCATTTAAAGAGATGAATAATACATATTGCAATGATTTCTATTAAGTATAAACCACTGCTTAGTGATTTTTTATTATAACAATGAAACAGACTATTTAATATCCCTTTAAATATGAGTCTTTCTGGACAGTGGTTACTCCAGATGGAAGCTTCAGCTCTTGGATAAATATTTGGTGCAGTTCTGATGAATTATCTATTTTTGCATACATTGATTGGTACACACAATCTGGTATTACAAGTCCATGGTTAAACAGAACTACCAGAGAATGTTTACTGAACCGTATACCTTCAATGGAAAATGATGCAGAGCTAAATTTTGCTTCAAGTTGTGAGTTATGTGTTGTACATAACAGCACTGAAAAAAATAGTGCACCTTGAGACCATAAGTAAAGTGTTAGGACTAGAATAAAAGTATAACAAAACACATATAAAACATATTAAAATAAATTATTACTCATATACATACATACAGTTTTTTTTGTCCATAAAACGTTTTGCTCATCAAATTTTTTTATTTATTTGAGATGTAATTTCCAAAATGAACATTTACCAGGGCTTGCAAAACACAAACATATAAACAAACACACACACATACACACGCATCTATCTATTGCTGTAAAATATATATATATATATAAACCCCCCCCCACAGATTTCTTGAAACAATACTTCCCCAAACACAATACTGAGTGCTGAAAGCCAACAGAACTAAAGGCAATAGCTAACTAAATAAATGAAAGGTTCAGAATGACCTCTAAACCATAAGCTCCATAGGCAGTCTCTTATTATACCTCCTTGAATGTAAGCTCCTTGGGCAAAATCTCCCATTATATTCCTGTATAATACTTTTAAAATAACTGTAAGCTTTTTAAAAATATAGCCTCAAAAAAAGTGCTGCCCCCCTTCAAACTTTCACCCTAGGCAAGTGCCTTGTTTGCCTAGGCCAAAATACGCCCCTGATATATATATATATATATATATATATATATATACACCCACATATTTATAGTAATATATATATATATATATATATATATATATATATATACACATTTGATGAAGCCCTGAGTTCAGCCTGGAAAGGGGGAGGGGCGAAACGCGTAATGTTTTGAACAAGACACAGCGTGGAAGACGCCAGCATGGTGAAAGAGCTGTGAAGTTGTCGTTATTGATTCCAAGTGTTTGGGCAAGTGAAGAGCTGCATTGGCCGTATGCATCACAGTAAGACACACCGCAGAAGAGATCCTGTCAGGTAATACCCGCTGAGTGTGTGAAGATAGTGAAGGTAAGCCTTGCAGCAATAAGCCTTGCAGCAATAAGCCTTGCACCCTGAAGATTGCTGTAATACCTGCATATGCGATTGGAGCATTTAATAGTGATTTGCCACACTTTGACTCTCATACAATTATTTAGAATCCGGTACCGGATAAGATACATAATCATTAAGAGGAATCAAGGACGGCATCTTGTTTATTAATGACCGGAGCGTGTTTTTACACATGTGCCCGGTAGCAGAGATGAACTTTCTCATGAGCCGGCTCTAATCTTTAATATGCTAGCAAGAATCACATTCCAGTAGAGCACTACACTTGTATTCTGTTATTTGCTACCTTTTCAGCAATTGTTTATGGCTGTGTTTTTAATAAATATGTATATGACCAGCATACCTGTTTAGGATATCGTTTCTATTTATATTGTGTGGGTGGTATATGGTGCGGCCTGACATCCGCTTTAGCTCTCTAGATTTGGTTGAGCTCTCTCTATCTAATTTGCTATATATAAATTTTTGGATTGCCAGCACATAACTTTATACCCATATATAATCTGAGTGCCCCCTAGCCCTAGTAACAAAATATATATATATATATATATATATATATATATATACACTGTATATATATATATATATATATATATATATATATTAATTATTGATATAAATGTATAAAAAGTGTTTGGAAGTGATATGTATATTTGTATGTGTATCAGACCTTCAGATGCTAGTGATCCTGATGCTTTTGATAACATTTTACTATAATATGAGCGTAAGAATAAGAGCGCTATTGATTTAGCTTCAGCATTGTTAGCGCTCAAGAGCACTACTATTTTTGCGTCCATTTGTTATGTAGGCCTTCATATACTCTGGATTTAGAGATGAAAAAAGGTTTAGTGGTGTTTCACTTTTAATTTTTGTTTATCTATTTTTTTCTATTGCTTTGAGTTTATGCAGATAAGCACATATTTTGTTGTAGAGGACATTTTAAATAATTATTTAATTTTCTTTTTTCTTTTTCACTCAATGTTTTCTGAATGTTAATTGAACAATAGTTTACATATAAATGATAGCTATCTATCCTATCTATCTATCTATTTATCTATCCGAATGTGTTACTTCCTTACCCCGAGGCCTTATTTGATATGTTGTTGGAGAGATGACTTTGGCAAGGAGAAATAAATAATTCTTACCAGGCAAATGCTATAAAATATATTTTCTCCTATTATCATGGTATATGATACCGATGATTTAATTTAGGATCAATAAGAGCTAAATTATCTTCCTTGATGGTTATTGCGAATATATTAGATAGTGGAAAAAATCTATTTACTAATATCATCAATCTCTAATAATTTTGAAATCAATCTCATTCTTTTTATTTTCCCATTAACCTATATATCAGACTGTTTCCCCATTTTACTTTTATAAATATTGTCTCCAAATGACTTCTTATAACAATGTTACCCAAATACTTATTTACTCGAAAGTGATGCAGCACAGCGGTAAAATGCTGACTAAAATCTCACATGAACATCTCTGTATAAAAATGGAAAATATTACCTTACACTTTCCTCAGTAGACAAATGCTATTGTGAAGGAAATTGAATCATCCAGTCAGGATCCTTGTCATAGGACTAGCAAAGGAGCATGCATTTGGTATCTGCAGGCATAGCTACTTTCATTTTCTCCTCAATTCAAGGAAACTCAAGCAAGATAAGGATAAAATCCCATAATATTGAAGGGATATGAAACCCAATTTTTTTTTTCTTTCATGATTCAGATAGAGCATACAATTTTAAGTAACTTTCTAATTTACTTCATTCTCTTGGTATTTTTATTTGAAAAGGCTGGAATGTAAGTTTAGGAGCCAACCAATTTTTGGTTCAGCATCCTGGGTAGTGCTTGCTGATTGGTGGCTACATTTGGCTGAACAAAAAATGGGCTTGTTTCTAAGCTTACATTCTTGCATTTTCAAAAAAATATATCAAGAGGGGGGCAGCTACACTACAGAAAACATTACTACATTGCACTAAAGCAAAACTTAACCCTGCAAGCTCCCTAATTAACCCCTTCACTGCTGGGCATAATACACATGTGGTGCGCAGCGGAATTTAGCGGCCTTCTAATTACCAAAAGCAAAGCAAAAGCCATATATGTATGCTATTTCTGAACCAAGAGGATCCCAGAGAAGCTTTTACAACCATTTGCGCCATAATTGCACAAGCTGTTTGTAAATAATTTCAGTGAGAAACCTAAAATTGTAAAAAATTTAACTTTTTTTTTTTTATTTAATCGCATTTGGCGGTGAAATGGTGGCATGAAATATACCAAAAGGGGACTAGATCAATACTTTGGGTTGTACTACACTACACTACACTAAAGCTAAAATTAACTCTACAAGCTCCCTACATGTTCCCTAATTAACCCCTTCACTGCTGGGCATAATACACGTGTGGTGCGCAGTGGCATTTAGCAACCTTCTAATTAAAAAAGAGCAACGCCAAAGCCATATAAGTCTGCTATTTCTGAACAAAGGGGACCCAGGAGAAGCATTTAGAACCATTTGTGTCAAAATTGCACAAGCTATTTATAAATAATTTCAGTGAGAAACCTAAAGTTTGTGAAAAAATTGGTGAAAAGTGAACGATTTCTTTTATTTGATCACATTTGGCGGTAATATGGTGGCATGAAATATACCAAAATGGGCCTAGATCAATACTTTAGGTTGTCTTCTAAAAATAATATATATACATGTCAAGGGATATTCAGGGATTCCTGATAGATATCAGTGTTCCAATATAACTATCGCTAATTTTGAAAAAAAGTGGTTTGGAAATAGCAAAGTGCTACTTGTATTTATGGCCCTATAACTTGCAAAAAAAGCAAAGAACATGTAATCATTGAGTATTTCTAAACTCAGGACAAAATTTAGAAACTATTTAGCATGGGTGTTTTTTGGTGGTTGTAGATGTGTAAGTTAGAAAAAGTGCGTTTTTTTCCATTTTATGATGAAAAAGTAAATTTATACTTACCTGATAAATTAATTCTTTTACGATATGACGAGTCCACAGATTTCATCCTTACTTGTGGGATATTAACCTCCTGTTAACAGGAAGTGGCAAAGAGCACCACAGCAGAGCTGTATATATAGCCCCTCTCTTCCCCTCCACCCTCAGTCATTCGGCCGAAGGTATAGGAAGAGAAAAGGAAAGGCTAAAAGGTGCAGAGGTGACTGAAGTTTATAAAAAATATAAAGAAAAACTGTCTTAAAAAGAACAGGGTGGGCCGTGGACTCGTCATATCGTAAAAGAAATTAATTTATCAGGTAAGCATAAATTTACTTTTCTTTTACAAAGATATGATGAGTCCACGGATTTCATCCTTACTTGTGGGAAACCAATACCAAAGCAACAGGACACGGATGAAAGGGAGGGACAAGACAGGAACCTAAACAGAAGGCACCACTGCTTGAAGAACCTTTCTCCCAAAAATAGCCTCAGAAGAAGCAAAAGTATCAAATTTGGAAAATTTGGAAAAAGTGTGAAGGGACGACCAAGTCGCAGCCTTACAAATCTGTTCAACAGATGCATCGTTTTTAAAAGCCCATGTGGAAACCACAGCCCTAGTAGAATGAGACATAATTCTTTCAGGAGGCTGCTGTCCAGCAGTCTCATATGCCAGGCGGATGATACTTCTCAGCCAAAAAGAAAGAGGTAGCCGTAGCTTTCTGACCCCTACGCTTTCCAGAATAAACAATGAATAATGAAGATGATTGATGGAAATCCTTAGTTGCCTGTAAGTAAAACTTTAAGGCACGGACCACATCCAAATTATGCAACATATGCTCCTTCTTAGAAGAAGGATTAGGACACAAGGAAGGAACAACAATTTCCTGATTAATATTCTTATTTGAAACAACCTTAGGAAGGAAACCAGGTTTGGTACGTAACACAACCTTATCAGAATGAAAAATAAGATAAGGGGAATCACACTGAAGTGCTGAAACCTCAGAAACTCTTCGAGCAGAAGAAATAGCAACTAAAAACAGAACTTTCCAAGATAACAATTTGATATCCATGGAATGCATAGGTTCAAACGGAACCCCTTGAAGAACTCGAAGAACTAAATTCAAACTCCAGGGAGGAGTAATAGGTCTATATACAGGCTTAATTCTAGATAGAGCCTGACAAAAAGACTGAACGTCTGGCACATTTGCCAAACGTTTGTGAAACAGTATTGACAAAGCTGAAATTTGTCCCTTTAAGGAACTCGCTGATAAACCTTTCTCCAATCCTTCTTGGAGAAAAGACAGAATCCTAGGAATCCTAACGTTACTCCATGAGTAACCCTTGGATTCCCACCAATAAATATATTTACGCCATATCTTATGATAGATTTTTCTAGTAACAGGCTTTCTGGCCTGTATCAAAGTATTGATGACCGAATCAGAGAATCCTCACTTCGATAAAATCAAGCGTTCAATCTCCACGCAGTCAGCTGCAGAGAAATTAGATTTGGATGTTGAAAAGGGCCTTGAATGAGAAGGTCCTGTCTCAATGGAAGTTTCCACGGTGGCAGAGAGGACATGTCCACTAGATCCGCATACCAAATCCTGTTTGATTTGAGCAATCACGCGTGGGAGGAGAGGAAAATGGTGGAAACACATAAGCTAGGCTGAACAACCAAGGCACTGCCAAGGCATCTATCAGTTAGGCCTGAGGATCCCTTGACCGGGATCCGTATCTTGGAAGCTTAGCATTTTGTCGAGATGCCATCAAATCCAATTCTGGTCTGCCCCATCTGAGAATCAATGAGGCAAATACCTCCGGGTGAAGTTCCCACTCCCCGGATGAAAAGTCTGTCGACTTAGAAAATCCGCTTCCCAGTTCTCTACTCCTGGGATGTAGATCGCTGACAGATGACAAGAGTGGGCCTCCGTCCAATGAATTATCTTGGATACTTCTATCATCGCTAAGGAACTCCTTGTTCCCCCCTGATGATTGATATATGCCACAGTCGTAATGTTGTCCGACTGGAATCTGATGAATTTGGCTGAAACCAACTGAGGCCATGCCTGAAGCACATTGAATATTGCTCTCAGTTCCAGAATATTGATTGGAAGAAGAGACTCCACTTGAGTCCAAACACCCTGAGCCTTCAGGAAGTTCCAAACTGCACCCCAGCCCAGAAGGCTGGCATCCGTTGTCACTATCACCCACGAAGGTCTGCGGAAACAAGTCCCTTGGGACAGATGATCCGGCGACAACCACCAAAGAAGAGAGTTTCTGGTCTCTTGATCCAGATTTATCTGAGGAGATAAGTCCGCATAATCCCCATTCCACTGTCCGAGCATGCACAGCTGCAGTGGCCTGAGATGAAAATGAGCAAACGGAACTATGTCCATTGCCGCTACCATTAATCCAATTACCTCCATACACTGAGCCATTGATGGCCGAAGAATGGACTGAAGTGCTCGGCAAGTATTTAGAATCTTTGATTTTCTGACCTCCGTCAGAAATATTTTCATGGCTACCGAGTCTATCAGAGTTCCCAAGAAAGGAACTCTTCTCTATGTTCACCTTCCAGCCGTGAGTTCTCAGAAAAGACAACACAGTGTCCGTGTGAGATTTTGTCAGATGATATGTTGACGCCTGAATCAGAATATCATCCAGATAAGGCGCCACCGCTATTCCTTGCGGTCTGAGAATCGCCAAAAGAGACCCTAGAACCTTTGTGAAGATTCTGGGTGCTGTGGCCAACCCGAAATGGAGAGCCACGAAATGATAATGTTTGTCCAAGAAGGCAAACCTTAGAAACCGATGATGATCCTTGTGGATTGGAATATGAAGGTAAGCATCCTTCAAGTCCACGGTAGTCATATATTGACCCTCCTGGATCATTGGTAAAATTGTTCGTATTGTCTCCATCTTGAATGATGGAACTCTTAGAAATTTGTTTAGACACTTGAGGTCTAAGATGGGTCTGAACGTTCCCTCTTTTTTGGGAACCAAAAAAAACCCCTCTCCCTGTTCCAATTTTGGAACTGGACAAATTACTCCCATAGTAGAAAGGTCTTTTGCACAGCGTAATAACGCCTCTCTTTTTATCTGGTTTGCAGATAACTTTGAAAGATGAAATCTCCCTCTTGGGAGAAAGTCCTTGAATTCCAATTGATAACCGTGGGTCACTATTACTAGTTCCCAGGGATCCTGAACATCTCTTTCCCAAGCCTGAGCAAAGAAAGAGAGTCTGCCCCCTACTAGATCCAGTCCCGGATCGGGGGTTGCCCCTTCATGCTGTCTTAGGAGCAGCAGCGAGCTTTTTGGATTGTTTACCCTTATTCCAGTTCTGATTAGGTCTCCAGACCGACTTAGATTTGGTAAAATTCCCTTCCTGCTTTGAGGAAGAAGAAAGAGCGGGGGGTCCTCCTTTAAAGTTTCAAAAGGAATGAAAATTATTCTGTTTACCCCTCATTTTAACTGACTTATCCTGAGGTAAGGCATGGCCTTTACCTCCTGTAATATCAGAAATGATTTCCTTCAATTCTGGCCCGAAAAGGGTCTTACCTTTAAAGGGAATAGCTAAAGGCTTATGTTTTGATGAAACATCAGCAGACCAAGATTTGATCCACAATGCTCTACGTGCTAAAAGCACAACTATCCTCAATGGGTATGCATCACAGTAAGACACACCGCAGAAGAGATCCTGTCAGGTAATACCCGCTGAGTGTGTGAAGATAGTGAAGGTAAGCCTTGCAGCAATAAGCCTTGCAGCAATAAGCCTTGCACCCTGAAGATTGCTGTAATACCTGCATATGCGATTGGAGCATTTAATAGTGATTTGCCACACTTTGACTCTCATACAATTATTTAGAATCCGGTACCGGATAAGATACATAATCATTAAGAGGAATCAAGGACGGCATCTTGTTTATTAATGACCGGAGCGTGTTTTTACACATGTGCCCGGTAGCAGAGATGAACTTTCTCATGAGCCGGCTCTAATCTTTAATATGCTAGCAAGAATCACATTCCAGTAGAGCACTACACTTGTATTCTGTTATTTGCTACCTTTTCAGCAATTGTTTATGGCTGTGTTTTTAATAAATATGTATATGACCAGCATACCTGTTTAGGATATCGTTTCTATTTATATTGTGTGGGTGGTATATGGTGCGGCCTGACATCCGCTTTAGCTCTCTAGATTTGGTTGAGCTCTCTCTATCTAATTTGCTATATATAAATTTTTGGATTGCCAGCACATAACTTTATACCCATATATAATCTGAGTGCCCCCTAGCCCTAGTAACAAAATATATATATATATATATATATATATATATATATATATATACACTGTATATATATATATATATATATATATATATTAATTATTGATATAAATGTATAAAAAGTGTTTGGAAGTGATATGTATATTTGTATGTGTATCAGACCTTCAGATGCTAGTGATCCTGATGCTTTTGATAACATTTTACTATAATATGAGCGTAAGAATAAGAGCGCTATTGATTTAGCTTCAGCATTGTTAGCGCTCAAGAGCACTACTATTTTTGCGTCCATTTGTTATGTAGGCCTTCATATACTCTGGATTTAGAGATGAAAAAAGGTTTAGTGGTGTTTCACTTTTAATTTTTGTTTATCTATTTTTTTCTATTGCTTTGAGTTTATGCAGATAAGCACATATTTTGTTGTAGAGGACATTTTAAATAATTATTTAATTTTCTTTTTTCTTTTTCACTCAATGTTTTCTGAATGTTAATTGAACAATAGTTTACATATAAATGATAGCTATCTATCCTATCTATCTATCTATTTATCTATCCGAATGTGTTACTTCCTTACCCCGAGGCCTTATTTGATATGTTGTTGGAGAGATGACTTTGGCAAGGAGAAATAAATAATTCTTACCAGGCAAATGCTATAAAATATATTTTCTCCTATTATCATGGTATATGATACCGATGATTTAATTTAGGATCAATAAGAGCTAAATTATCTTCCTTGATGGTTATTGCGAATATATTAGATAGTGGAAAAAATCTATTTACTAATATCATCAATCTCTAATAATTTTGAAATCAATCTCATTCTTTTTATTTTCCCATTAACCTATATATCAGACTGTTTCCCCATTTTACTTTTATAAATATTGTCTCCAAATGACTTCTTATAACAATGTTACCCAAATACTTATTTACTCGAAAGTGATGCAGCACAGCGGTAAAATGCTGACTAAAATCTCACATGAACATCTCTGTATAAAAATGGAAAATATTACCTTACACTTTCCTCAGTAGACAAATGCTATTGTGAAGGAAATTGAATCATCCAGTCAGGATCCTTGTCATAGGACTAGCAAAGGAGCATGCATTTGGAATCTGCAGGCATAGCTACTTTCATTTTCTCCTCAATTCAAGGAAACTCAAGCAAGATAAGGATAAAATCCCATAATATTGAAGGGATATGAAACCCAATTTTTTTTTTCTTTCATGATTCAGATAGAGCATACAATTTTAAGTAACTTTCTAATTTACTTCATTCTCTTGGTATTTTTATTTGAAAAGGCTGGAATGTAAGTTTAGGAGCCAACCAATTTTTGGTTCAGCATCCTGGGTAGTGCTTGCTGATTGGTGGCTACATTTGGCTGAACAAAAAATGGGCTTGTTTCTAAGCTTACATTCTTGCATTTTCAAAAAAATATATCAAGAGGGGGGCAGCTACACTACAGAAAACATTACTACATTGCACTAAAGCAAAACTTAACCCTGCAAGCTCCCTAATTAACCCCTTCACTGCTGGGCATAATACACATGTGGTGCGCAGCGGAATTTAGCGGCCTTCTAATTACCAAAAGCAAAGCAAAAGCCATATATGTATGCTATTTCTGAACCAAGAGGATCCCAGAGAAGCTTTTACAACCATTTGCGCCATAATTGCACAAGCTGTTTGTAAATAATTTCAGTGAGAAACCTAAAATTGTAAAAAATTTAACTTTTTTTTTTTTATTTAATCGCATTTGGCGGTGAAATGGTGGCATGAAATATACCAAAAGGGGACTAGATCAATACTTTGGGTTGTACTACACTACACTACACTAAAGCTAAAATTAACTCTACAAGCTCCCTACATGTTCCCTAATTAACCCCTTCACTGCTGGGCATAATACACGTGTGGTGCGCAGTGGCATTTAGCAACCTTCTAATTAAAAAAGAGCAACGCCAAAGCCATATAAGTCTGCTATTTCTGAACAAAGGGGACCCAGGAGAAGCATTTAGAACCATTTGTGTCAAAATTGCACAAGCTATTTATAAATAATTTCAGTGAGAAACCTAAAGTTTGTGAAAAAATTGGTGAAAAGTGAACGATTTCTTTTATTTGATCACATTTGGCGGTAATATGGTGGCATGAAATATACCAAAATGGGCCTAGATCAATACTTTAGGTTGTCTTCTAAAAATAATATATATACATGTCAAGGGATATTCAGGGATTCCTGATAGATATCAGTGTTCCAATATAACTATCGCTAATTTTGAAAAAAAGTGGTTTGGAAATAGCAAAGTGCTACTTGTATTTATGGCCCTATAACTTGCAAAAAAAGCAAAGAACATGTAATCATTGAGTATTTCTAAACTCAGGACAAAATTTAGAAACTATTTAGCATGGGTGTTTTTTGGTGGTTGTAGATGTGTAAGTTAGAAAAAGTGGGTTTTTTTCCATTTTATGATGAAAAAGTAAATTTATACTTACCTGATAAATTAATTCTTTTACGATATGACGAGTCCACAGATTTCATCCTTACTTGTGGGATATTAACCTCCTGTTAACAGGAAGTGGCAAAGAGCACCACAGCAGAGCTGTATATATAGCCCCTCTCTTCCCCTCCACCCTCAGTCATTCGGCCGAAGGTATAGGAAGAGAAAAGGAAAGGCTAAAAGGTGCAGAGGTGACTGAAGTTTATAAAAAATATAAAGAAAAACTGTCTTAAAAAGAACAGGGTGGGCCGTGGACTCGTCATATCGTAAAAGAAATTAATTTATCAGGTAAGCATAAATTTACTTTTCTTTTACAAAGATATGATGAGTCCACGGATTTCATCCTTACTTGTGGGAAACCAATACCAAAGCAACAGGACACGGATGAAAGGGAGGGACAAGACAGGAACCTAAACAGAAGGCACCACTGCTTGAAGAACCTTTCTCCCAAAAATAGCCTCAGAAGAAGCAAAAGTATCAAATTTGGAAAATTTGGAAAAAGTGTGAAGGGACGACCAAGTCGCAGCCTTACAAATCTGTTCAACAGATGCATCGTTTTTAAAAGCCCATGTGGAAACCACAGCCCTAGTAGAATGAGACATAATTCTTTCAGGAGGCTGCTGTCCAGCAGTCTCATATGCCAGGCGGATGATACTTCTCAGCCAAAAAGAAAGAGGTAGCCGTAGCTTTCTGACCCCTACGCTTTCCAGAATAAACAATGAATAATGAAGATGATTGATGGAAATCCTTAGTTGCCTGTAAGTAAAACTTTAAGGCACGGACCACATCCAAATTATGCAACATATGCTCCTTCTTAGAAGAAGGATTAGGACACAAGGAAGGAACAACAATTTCCTGATTAATATTCTTATTTGAAACAACCTTAGGAAGGAAACCAGGTTTGGTACGTAACACAACCTTATCAGAATGAAAAATAAGATAAGGGGAATCACACTGAAGTGCTGAAACCTCAGAAACTCTTCGAGCAGAAGAAATAGCAACTAAAAACAGAACTTTCCAAGATAACAATTTGATATCCATGGAATGCATAGGTTCAAACGGAACCCCTTGAAGAACTCGAAGAACTAAATTCAAACTCCAGGGAGGAGTAATAGGTCTATATACAGGCTTAATTCTAGATAGAGCCTGACAAAAAGACTGAACGTCTGGCACATTTGCCAAACGTTTGTGAAACAGTATTGACAAAGCTGAAATTTGTCCCTTTAAGGAACTCGCTGATAAACCTTTCTCCAATCCTTCTTGGAGAAAAGACAGAATCCTAGGAATCCTAACGTTACTCCATGAGTAACCCTTGGATTCCCACCAATAAATATATTTACGCCATATCTTATGATAGATTTTTCTAGTAACAGGCTTTCTGGCCTGTATCAAAGTATTGATGACCGAATCAGAGAATCCTCACTTCGATAAAATCAAGCGTTCAATCTCCACGCAGTCAGCTGCAGAGAAATTAGATTTGGATGTTGAAAAGGGCCTTGAATGAGAAGGTCCTGTCTCAATGGAAGTTTCCACGGTGGCAGAGAGGACATGTCCACTAGATCCGCATACCAAATCCTGTTTGATTTGAGCAATCACGCGTGGGAGGAGAGGAAAATGGTGGAAACACATAAGCTAGGCTGAACAACCAAGGCACTGCCAAGGCATCTATCAGTTAGGCCTGAGGATCCCTTGACCGGGATCCGTATCTTGGAAGCTTAGCATTTTGTCGAGATGCCATCAAATCCAATTCTGGTCTGCCCCATCTGAGAATCAATGAGGCAAATACCTCCGGGTGAAGTTCCCACTCCCCGGATGAAAAGTCTGTCGACTTAGAAAATCCGCTTCCCAGTTCTCTACTCCTGGGATGTAGATCGCTGACAGATGACAAGAGTGGGCCTCCGTCCAATGAATTATCTTGGATACTTCTATCATCGCTAAGGAACTCCTTGTTCCCCCCTGATGATTGATATATGCCACAGTCGTAATGTTGTCCGACTGGAATCTGATGAATTTGGCTGAAACCAACTGAGGCCATGCCTGAAGCACATTGAATATTGCTCTCAGTTCCAGAATATTGATTGGAAGAAGAGACTCCACTTGAGTCCAAACACCCTGAGCCTTCAGGAAGTTCCAAACTGCACCCCAGCCCAGAAGGCTGGCATCCGTTGTCACTATCACCCACGAAGGTCTGCGGAAACAAGTCCCTTGGGACAGATGATCCGGCGACAACCACCAAAGAAGAGAGTTTCTGGTCTCTTGATCCAGATTTATCTGAGGAGATAAGTCCGCATAATCCCCATTCCACTGTCCGAGCATGCACAGCTGCAGTGGCCTGAGATGAAAATGAGCAAACGGAACTATGTCCATTGCCGCTACCATTAATCCAATTACCTCCATACACTGAGCCATTGATGGCCGAAGAATGGACTGAAGTGCTCGGCAAGTATTTAGAATCTTTGATTTTCTGACCTCCGTCAGAAATATTTTCATGGCTACCGAGTCTATCAGAGTTCCCAAGAAAGGAACTCTTCTCTATGTTCACCTTCCAGCCGTGAGTTCTCAGAAAAGACAACACAGTGTCCGTGTGAGATTTTGTCAGATGATATGTTGACGCCTGAATCAGAATATCATCCAGATAAGGCGCCACCGCTATTCCTTGCGGTCTGAGAATCGCCAAAAGAGACCCTAGAACCTTTGTGAAGATTCTGGGTGCTGTGGCCAACCCGAAATGGAGAGCCACGAAATGATAATGTTTGTCCAAGAAGGCAAACCTTAGAAACCGATGATGATCCTTGTGGATTGGAATATGAAGGTAAGCATCCTTCAAGTCCACGGTAGTCATATATTGACCCTCCTGGATCATTGGTAAAATTGTTCGTATTGTCTCCATCTTGAATGATGGAACTCTTAGAAATTTGTTTAGACACTTGAGGTCTAAGATGGGTCTGAACGTTCCCTCTTTTTTGGGAACCAAAAAAAACCCCTCTCCCTGTTCCAATTTTGGAACTGGACAAATTACTCCCATAGTAGAAAGGTCTTTTGCACAGCGTAATAACACCTCTCTTTTTATCTGGTTTGCAGATAACTTTGAAAGATGAAATCTCCCTCTTGGGAGAAAGTCCTTGAATTCCAATTGATAACCGTGGGTCACTATTACTAGTTCCCAGGGATCCTGAACATCTCTTTCCCAAGCCTGAGCAAAGAAAGAGAGTCTGCCCCCTACTAGATCCAGTCCCGGATCGGGGGTTGCCCCTTCATGCTGTCTTAGGAGCAGCAGCGAGCTTTTTGGATTGTTTACCCTTATTCCAGTTCTGATTAGGTCTCCAGACCGACTTAGATTTGGTAAAATTCCCTTCCTGCTTTGAGGAAGAAGAAAGAGCGGGGGGTCCTCCTTTAAAGTTTCAAAAGGAATGAAAATTATTCTGTTTACCCCTCATTTTAACTGACTTATCCTGAGGTAAGGCATGGCCTTTACCTCCTGTAATATCAGAAATGATTTCCTTCAATTCTGGCCCGAAAAGGGTCTTACCTTTAAAGGGAATAGCTAAAGGCTTATGTTTTGATGAAACATCAGCAGACCAAGATTTGATCCACAATGCTCTACGTGCTAAAAGCACAACTATCCTCAATGGGTATAGTAGTACGCTTAGCTAGGGTAGATATAGCTCCCTCTACCTTAGGAACCGTTTGCCATGAGTCCCGAATGGTATCTGATATGGGAAACATTTTCTTAAAATTAGGAGGGGGAGAAAACGGTATACCTGGTCTATCCCATTCCTTTCTAATAATTTCCGAAATTCTCTTAGGAACCGGAAAAAACATCAGTGTAAGTAGGTACTTCCAAATATTTATCCATTTTACACAATTTCTCTGGAGGACTCACAATAGGATCACAATCATTCAGAGTCGCTAAAACCTCCCTAAGTAACAGGCAGAGGTGTTCAAGCTCATAGGTGTTCATAGCATCTGAATCTGTCTGAGGTAAAACATTCCCTGAATCAGAAATTTCACCCTCAGACAGTAATTCCCTGACCCCCAACTCAGAACACTGTGAGGGTACATCGGAAATAGCTAATAAAGCATCAGAGGATTCAGTATTTACATTAATACCTGACCTACTGTGTTTACCCTGCAACACTGGTAATTTAGATAATACCTCTGTAAGGGTAGTTGACATAACTGCAGCCATCTCCTGCAGAGTAAAAGAATTAGACACACTAGAAGTACTTGGCATCGCTTGTGTGGGCGTTAAAGGTTGTGACACTTGGGGAGAATTGGATGGCATATCCTGATTCTCTTCAGACTTAGAATCATCCTTAGGCACACTTTCTTGACCTAATATATGGTCTTTACAATGTAAGGCTCTTTCAGTACAAGAGTTACACAATGTTAGAGGGAATTGCAAAATAGCTTCTAAACACATAGAACAATGAGAATCCTCAATGTCAGACATGTTGAACAGACTAGTAATACCACAAAAAGTCATTTAAACACTTATTTATTGCATAAAATAAACTTTAGAAAAAACGTGTACTGTGCCTTTAAGAAAAGAAAAAGTGAACATTTTTTCCAAAATGATCAAATAACGTTAAATTATGTCAAAATTTAACCTAAGATCATTGGTTTATCCAAAAATTACTGCACCCTGAAGCAAGGGCAGAAATAAGGCTCTAAAGTACTAATCTCAACATTTAATCATTATATAGACAAAAAAATAGCCTCTGCACCTCGCCACAGCTCAGCTGTGGCGCCTACCGGCCCCCAGGTTACTTTGAAATAACTTTCCAACACTTCAGACCAGCTTGCACAGTCCAGGAGCCACCGGAGTTACTGCTTGCTGCTGCCTAGCCTGAAGGAAGTGCGCATCTGAGCGCGCGAAAATAGGCCATGCCCCTTGAGGATGATGCCGAAGTAGGCCCAAACACAACCGCATGGAAAATGGTTTCACACCTAAGTTTAAACAGCTAATGCCCTACAACCCCTCAAATGCACCAGTAAACAAACATATGAATGTCAGAAATAAAAACGTTATGTATCGTTTTTCTTTGAATGCCCATAGTATCACACAATGCCCATAAGTCAACCATTAAATAAAATCAGGGAATCCAGTAATACCCTTAATATAACATAGGAATACTGCTTACCCCATTCCCATACAGGGAAATAAATACCAGCCACTTCTGATATATCAAGTCTCCTCAGAAAAAAAGGCTGCACATACCTTAATGCTGCTTGTAGCATGAAACCGGTTTCCACACTGAAGATGTCTCATGGTTACCTTCAGAAGTCTTGTGGGAACCAGCGTGGATCTTAGTTACAACTGCTAAGATCATCAACCTCAGCGCAGAAATCTTCTTTCATATCCCCCTGAGGAAAATAGTACTCACCGGTACCATTTAAAATAAAAAAACTTCTTGATTGAAGAAACTAAAACTAAGCCCTCACTTTACCATGTCTTCCTAGTATAACACAGGCAAAGAGAATGACTGAGGGTGGAGGGGAAGGGAGGGGCTATATATACAGCTCTGCTGTGGTGCTCTTTGCCACTTCCTGTTAGCAGGAGGTTAATATCCCACAAGTAAGGATGAAATCCGTGGACTTGTCATATCTTTGTAAAAGAAATAATGATATCTTTAGAAAGTCCATTTAATGGCGAGAAAAACGGTATATAATATGTGTGGGTACAGTAAATGAGTAAGAGGAAAATTACAGCTAAACACAAACACCGCAAAAATCTAAAAATAGCCTTGGTCCTAAACGGTCAGAAAATGGAAAAGTGCTGTGGTCCTTAAGGGGTTAAGGGTGGAATCCATTGAAGTCCCAGTAAAGCAAAGTGTAAACCCAGTACTGATGATTATTTTGCCAATGCAGAGGAAAGTAAAATATGTAGCTGAATGGTAACGTCTCACAGAGCACTTACTCTGGTGAGTTGATCTTAGTTTTAAAGGGCCAGTAAACTAAAAATTACATTTTCATGATTCGGAGAGAGCAAATGCATTAAACAACTTTCCAATTTACTTTGATTATCTAATTTTCTTTGTTTTCTTTGCATCTTTTGTTGCATCTCTTTTCATTGGCACACTGATGTGTTCAGCTAGCTCCCAGTAGTGCATTGCTGCACCTGAAAAATAAATAAAAGTAGAAGTAAATTTAAAAGCTTTTTAAAATTGTATGCTCTGTTTAAATTATTAAAGAAAATGTCCCTTTAAATAAAGAAAAATGGATACAGGGGGGACAGTTGCTTCCTTTTACCCAGTTACAGGCAAAACTGATTCCTATAAAGCTCCACTGGTACCTATATCTTCAGTTAAACTCCTCCTTGCACTTATTCCTGAAAAATTCAAAAAAGGGACAATCTACGGTGTTAGAAACCTATAGCACAAATCCTACAAGGACCAAACACAATATCTCTAAAATATACATAACACTGCAGACACCCCCAAACAGAGCTAAATCCATGATAATGGTAAAATGGGAGGAAGACTTGAACATAAGTAAAGAAGTACACGAATGGGAGGAACTATTCCAAGTAGCTGATAAGGGATTAATTAGTATGGACCTAAAGGAAAATGTCACAAAGACCCTATTTAGATGGTACCTAACCCCAATGAGGACAGCCCATATACAGCCAAATGGCAGCAAGTTATGTTACAGAGGATGCGGGGAATTGGGATCTTACAAACACATGTGGTGGGAATGTAGGGAAATACAGGGGACATGGCAAAAACTCTCTGCCCTTATTAGCCAAACGCTGGAGGAGGAGGTTACACTCACTATCCAACAAGCATTATTACACGAACATATAGACAGATTCCATAGATATATCAACACATTCATCAGAATTCTGTGCACAGTGACAAGAGTCTGCATTGCAAAATACTGGAAGATGGGGTCACCCCCATGGTTAGAAATATACAATAAAATATGCCACACCTATACTATGTATGAATACGCAACAGACATGTTAAATAATAGGGCCTCTTTTCAGAAGATATGGTACTACTGGATTAGCAATGCACACTCCACAAAGGAGAACGCGCAGGCCGACTTGACCCCTAGAAACTAGGTCTGAACGCTTCTTGTAGGCCTTAGAGGATCGCTGGGAGCGGGGACATTGTCTCCCCCTTCTCTGCTCTCTTCCCTCCCCCCCCCCCTCCCTTCTTTATTTTTTCCCCCCCTCCCCCTTCTTTCTTCCCTTTCTGAAACTGTTTTATTTGAAAGGAGTCTTAAGGACAACTACTTACCTTAATTTAAATGTTTACTTGTTCATCACGAGAGTTAAGAAATTATCACCCTTGTTTTTTTTACTGTTCTATTATTGAGAAACAGATTTACGTGATGATAACTTTGTAACAATCCATCTGGGTCAATCTCCAAGATACAAAGGAACACCTTGGACATCTTTGGATACTGAGGTAGTATCCCAGAACCCTCTACATGCAAAGATAGGTCTTTCTGAGTCTATGAAATGTATTGGGATGCGAAGGAGGGTGGAGGAGAACGCTGTTTGGGTGTATTAAGATTGTCATCTCTTGTTATCCTAATGTTTATGTTTCTGGAGAAATGGCTGATCAATTTTTGTATTGTAAGTAAACAAGAATTACGTACCCAATAAAAAATATTTAAACATAAATAAAGAAAAATGCTTGTATTCATCATAAACCTTTTCTTACAGTTGCTACAGGCTAAATACTGAGTAACATAAATACATCATAATGTATACTAATACTAAGTAATGCGTCCCTTAAAAAAAGTTACAGCATTCTCTATAAAACTCAAGGGCAGCACTAAAGTATTATTATTCTTAAACAAGTAAATATAACATGTATTTTAAAAATGGTCTGAAAGCTTCATTTTAGCTACAAATGATTAATAAAAGATATCTGATATCAGAACCATGTATTCCAATGTATCAATTAAATAAACATGTTAAATGATATGCTTATATTTTAGCCAGCAGTTTAAATATGACAGTGACAAGGAACAGATATAATAAGACAACAGACCTAATTTAATACAGCTTAGAACAACATAGCCCCATGCATGTGTTGTCACTTGATGCCAAGTATTTGACACTTCTGTATATGTGGTAGCCTTTATTTTAGCATTATACTGATGTGCAAAGAGGAGCAGAATAATATATTAACTGATTAAATGCTCAGGGGATGCATATCCTTAAAGGGACATAGAGCAAAAAGAAAAGCTCAAATGTGTTGGAACATTTAGTTATTGCACTATTGCTTGTATATAACTATGTGTTTAACCCATGCAAATGAGTTGATACATCAGAAAATTACATAAAACTTATAAGATTGGAACAAATACCAAAATTGAATTTAAAAAGTACACCTGATGAAGGGGCGTCACCCAGAAACGCGTAGTGAGTATATTGTTTGAGCTATCTGGCCAGACCAGTAGGTTGCGACTTGCTGTTAACTTTTACTAGGGGAGAGTCTTGTGGAACGAGGCAGGGAGTTCCACAAGGTGGGGGCCAATCTGGAGAAGTCCTGTAAATGGGAATGTGAGGAAGTAACAAAAGAGAGGGAGAGGAGGAGATCGTGAGTAGAGCAAAGTGGACGGGAGGGAGAGTATCTGGAGACAAGGTCTGAAATGTAGGGGGAGCAGTGCAGTTGAGGGCTTTGTATGTCAGAGTGAGAATTTTGTGTTTAATTCTGGGGGCAAAAGGAAGCCAGTGAAGGGATTGGCAGAGAGGTGCAGCAGATGAAAAGCGACGTGTAAGGAAGATCAGCCTGGCAGAGGCATTTATTATGGAAATTGTATTTTATATAAGGATTCATTTACTATATTGCAAAATTTTGGATATAACTTAAAAAAACAAAATTTATGCTTACCTGAAATTATTTTCTTTCCTGGCATGGAGAGTCCACAAATCCATTCTAATTACTAGTGGGAACCAATACCCAAGCTAGAGGACACAGAATGGAAGGGAGGGAGAACAAGAAAGGCGGACCTAAACAGAAGGCATCACCGCTTGAAGAACTTTTCTCCCAAAAGAAGCACCAGCCGAGGCAAAAACATTGAATTTGTAGAATTTAGAAAAAGTATGCAACGAGGACCAAGTGACCACCTTCTAGATTTGTTCCACAGGAGCCTCATTTTTAAAGGCCCAGGAAGAAGAGACAGCCCTTGTTAAATGAGCCGTAATCCTCTCAGGATGCTGTTGTCCAGTTGTCTCATAAGCCAAACCGAATAACACTTCTCAACCAAAAGGAAAGAGTAGAAGAAGTGGCCTTCTGGCCCTTACGTTTACCGGAGAACACAACAAAAAGAGCAGCAGATTGTCGAAAGTCTCTAGTTGCCTGTAGATAGAACGTCAGAGCACGCACAACATCCAGGTTATACAGGAGCAGGAGCGAAACGTGCATCGGGTGTTTTGAGGCATGATTAGGTCCTAGCCAGGGGCCTCTGGTATTGTATTGCAGCTATATGTGATATGTTTTGTGTGGATTGACATTTATTAGATGTTTTTGAAGTACCATACTAGTACAGGAACACCCATCCTTTTTAAATAGTCAACGGTAGACTCTATCTGAGGGAACTTTTTGTTTCGTGCTGTACTGTATAATTGGGGATAGTTACCTACTTTGTACTTTTGTGGTATTAGGCCTGTTTATTTGATTATACAAATTTCCACTGTGCAAGTTGAATCAATACTGTGAATTGGACCTTTCATGCCCCTGTGTGTTGATATTATTTTAGTGTTTTTATTGTATTTTAAATTTCTCTTATTTTTTATTTTTTTTGTGTTGATATATTAAAAGTTAACTTGAGGATTGAGATTCCCCCTTTCTGTGTGTGGATTACACCTGGGATTTATTTCACCCCTTTTTGTAAATGATTGTATCTATTTGCATCTAGCACCACCTGTCTGGAGGACTTCTAATTTATATTTGTGAAACAAATACTCTTCACATATATATTTCATATGCAACAGACGTTCCTTCTGAGAAGAAGGATTAAGACAGAACGAAGGAACGATATTGCGGTCCGATGCCACCTTAGGAAGAAATCCCAGATTGGTACGAAGAACCGCCTTATCCGCATGAAAAATAAGGTAAGGGGGGTCACATTGCAGAGCCGAAAGCTCTGAAACTCTGCGAGCAGAAGAAATAGCGACAAGAAACAAAACTTTCCAGGATAACAGTTTAATATCAACAGAGTGCATAGGCACAAATGGAGCCTGCTTCAGAACCCTAAGAACAAGATTAAGGCTCCATGGAGGAGCAACAGACTTAAACACAGGCCTGATTCTGACCAAGGCCTGAACAAAGGATTGAACATCTGGCTATATGACGAAAGTGTTAAATTCCCCTACCGAGAAATATCTTTCTCTTTCTCTGTCTTTCTCTTCTCTCTCGTTGCTAATGACACAGAGTCAGTCAAGTATGGCAATTCCCTTTTAGAAAAGGTGGTGTGCAGGTGAAGGTGATCTTTTGCACTATATTATCCAGGCAAATACATAATATTAATATATTATTTATTAATTTATTTGTTTTGTGATACAAAATCAGTATCGCCTAGCAGCTACATGGCTGTATGTCTCTGTAAGGGTTAATTGGATGAAAGGCAAATAAGACCATGCATCGCACAACTGATTTTAAATGTGTGAGATATTTAAATGTATTAGAGTAGGAATCACCTACAAGGTTTGCCTTAAATAAGTGCCGGCAAGTTTATATGTTTATTTCGAAAACCTTTACTTTTATTTAAATTTGGGGATAATGCATTGATATTAAAGGGATAGTAACCCCCTTTTAATCATGAGACTTTTCAGTTGCGCTACTATATAATAACATATCAGCCAAGTAAGTTTTTTTGTAAAACAAACTTTTGCTGAGGTTGTTTTTTTAATAGCCAAACTCAACCCACTATTTGCCTTATTTAGAGGAGCCAATCAGGGCTTTAGTCTGCATCCAACAAGGCTAACTACGAACATTATATTTGTATTCAATCATTGTTTTGTTGTTTCATCTGTTAAAGCCAATTAGGGAAAGTCTGCAGTGTGCTTTTTCATTTGTGAGAATTACAAAAAAACATAATTTATGTAAGAACTTACCTGATAAATTCATTTCTTTCATAGTGGCAAGAGTCCATGAGCTAGTGACCTATGGGATATACATTCCTACCAGGAGGGGGCAAAGTTTTCCAAACCTCAAAATGCCTATAAAAACACCTCCCACCACACACATACTTCAGTTTTAACGTATAGCCAAGTAGTGAGGTGTAAAAAGGAGTAAAAAAGCATACAAAAAAGAGGAACTGGAAAAAAATGAACAAAAGGCAGAGTAGTCCTTATAGTCACCATCTTGAAAGTTGGGACTCTTACAAAATGATTTAAAAGTTTCAGATCCACAACTGGTCTGAAAGAATTCTCTTTCTTTGGGACAATGAATAGATTTGAATAAAACCCAAAACCCTGTTCCTGTAGAGGAACTGGAACAATCACCCCTGAAAGCTCTAGATCTGAAACACATTTTAGAAAAGCCTGAGCTTTCACAGAATTTTTTGGAATATGAGAAAGAAAGTATCTTCTCACAGGAGGCCTTATTCTGAATCCTAATCGATACCCTTGCGACACAATATTCGGAATCCACTGATTCTGAACAGAACCTTACCAAATTTCCTAAAACAATTTCAATCTGCCCCCTACCAGCGGAACTGAATTGAGGGCCACACCTTTATGCAGTCTTTGGGGCTGGATTTGGTCTTTTATAAGGTTTGGTTTTATTCCCATTTGAGGATGGTTTCCAATTGGAACCAGAGGCCTTAGGGAAGGAGTAGACTTTTGTTCCTTATTCTGATGAAAGGAATGAAAATGATTAGGAGTTTTAAATTTACCCTTAGATTTTTTATCTTGAGGTAAGAAAACTCCCTTCCCACCAGTAACAGTGTAAATAATAGAATCTAATTGAGAACCAAATAAATTCTTACCCTGGAAAGATAGAGATAATAATCTAGATTTAGACACCATGTTAGCATTCCAAGATTTAAGCCATAACGCTCTTCTGGCTAAAATAGCTAAAGACATAGATTTAACATCAATCTTAATAATGTCAAATATAGCATCACAAATGAAATGATTAGCATGTTAAAGCAAAAGAATAATGCTGGTCAAATTATGATCTTCTACCTGCCGTGCTAAAGAATCCAACCAAAACGTTGAAGCAGCAGCCACATCAGCCATTGAAATAGCAGGTCTAAGAATATAGCCAGAATGTAAATATGCTCTTCTAAGATAAGATTCAATCTTCCTATCCAAAGGATCCTTAAAAGAAGTACTATCTTCCATAGGAAAAGTAGTACATTTGGCAAGAGTGGAAATAGCCGCATCAACCTTAGGAACTTTTTCCCAAAACTCTAAATTAGCCACAGGTAAAGGATACGACTTTTTAAACCTAGAAGGATTGAAAGAAGAACCAGGCTTAGACCATTCTTATCAGCATCTAGAACAGAATAAAAACTTCAGGAGTAACCTTAGGAGGTTTAAAAACAGTATTCAAACGTTTACTGACTTTATTATCAAGAGGACTAGACTCTTCAATACCCAAAGTAACCAGAACTTCCTTCAATAAAGAACAAATATAATCGATCTTAAACAGATAGGAAGATTTGTCAAATTCAGAATCTGAATCAGGATCTTCTGAACCAGAAGAATCCTCCATCAGCAGAGGATATTTCAGTATGCTGTCAGTCAATACAAGTTTCATCAGATTTATGAGAAGTTTTAAAAGACCTTTTATGTTTATTTGAAGGCGGAATAGCAGACATAGCCTTTTCTATAGCTGCAGAAATATAATTCTTTACATCTGCAGGAATATCAGGTACTTTAGACATTGAAGGAACAACAGACGGTGTATTAATACTAACAGAAAGATTATCAGCATGCAAAAGCTTATCATGACAGATGCCACATAATTGGGCTGAAGAAATAACATCAGTTAATTTACAATAGACACACTTAGCTTTAGTAGAACTGTGTTCAGGCAGCATGGTTTCTACAGCAACATCAGAGGCAGGGTCAGATTGAGACATCTTGCAAAATGTAAAAAGAAAAAAAACAATATTTAAACAAAATATCCAATTTCCTCATATAGCAGTTTCAGGAATGGGAAAAAATACTTATGCAAAAGTAGAATGCAAAAAAATAAGCATCATAGCTTTTAACATGGAGACAACCAGAAGCAAAAATGAAGAGGGGTTATATACAAAAAAGATTTCAAAGCCAACATTAGTAAATGACTCAACTTGCGTCATAACAAGCACGACTCAACGCAGGAAATGACAAAACTTACATCACCGTAGACGCACTTTCGCGCTAAAAAAATTCTGCGCCAAGAATGACGTCATAAAAAAACTGCATTTTGCGTCCCCGCGACCCTAGTTTGCCTGTGAAAATTTGGAAAACAAATTGAAAAAATCTAAAACACCAGGTAAGAGATAAAAATAATCGTCCCAATTAAAAATTCCATACTGAAACTGATAGTCTGCAGAAAAGGGAAATATACATAGACCTGACTCATGGCAAATAAAAGCAAATACATATATTTAAAACTTTATAACATAAAGCACCAAACATAGCTAAGAGTGTCTTAAAATAATGATACATACTTACAGGAAGACACCCATCCACATATAGCAGACAGCCAAACCAGTACTGAAAAATATCAGCAGAGGTAATGGTATAAGAGTATATGGTCGATCTGAAAAGGAAGGCAAGGAATGAATCCCTACGACCCATTACAGAGAGCCTTTGAAAGGATTTCCCATGGGTGAAACCACTTAATCAACATACAATATTCCCTTAACATCCCTCTGACAAACACTGTACTCTGAGAGGAATTGGACTTCAAAATGCTTAGAAGCGCCTTACACAGAAGAAAAAGGAAATTTATGCTTACCTGATAAATTTATTTCTTTTACGATATGACGAGTCCATGGAGATCATCCTTACTTATGGGATTACGCCTCCTGGTCAGCAGGAGGAAGCAAAGAGCACCACAGCAGAGCTGTATATATAGCTCCTCCCTTCCCTCCCACTACAGTCATTCGACCGAAGTTAGGAAGAGAAAAAAAAAGCCAAAGGTGCAGAGGTGACTGAAGTTTAACAAAAAATAAACACCTGTCTTAAAAATGACAGGGTGGGCCGTGGACTCGTCATATCGTAAAAGAAATAAATTTATCAGGTAAGCATACATTTCCTTTTCTTTTACAAGATATGACGAGTCCACGGATTTCATCCTTACTTATGGGATACAATACCAAAGCTATAGGACACGGATGAAAGGGAGGGACAAGACAGGAACCTAAACAGAAGGCACCACTTCTTGAAGAACCTTTCTCCCAAAAACAGCCTCAGACGAGGCAAAAGTATTACATTTGTAAAATTTGGAAAAAGTGTGAAGAGACGACTAAGTTGCAGCCTTGCAAATCTGTTCAACAGAAGCATCATTTTTAAATGCCCATGAGGAAGCCACAACCCTAGTAGAATGAGCTGTAATTCTTTCAGGAGGCTGCTGTCCAGCAGTCTCATATGCAAAACGGATGATACTCTTCAGCCATAAAGAAAGAGAGGTAGCCGTAGCTTTCTGGCCCCTACATTTTCCAGAAAAAACAACAAATAATGAAGATGATTGACAAAATTCTTTAGTCGCCTGCAAGTAAAACTTCAGGGCACGGACCACATCCAAGTTATGTAACAGATGCTCCTTCTTAGAAGAAGGATTAGGAAACAAGGAATGAACAACAATTTCCTAATTACTATTCTTATTAGAAACAACCTTAGGAAGAAAACCAGGTTTGGTACGTAACACCACCTTATCAGAATGGAAAATAAGATAAGGAGAATCACATTGTAAAGCTGAAAGCTCAGAAACTCTGCGAGCAGAAGAAATAGCAACCAAAAATAAAACTTTCCAAAATAATAACTTAATATCTATGGAATGCATGGGTTCAAACGGAACCCCTTGAAGAACCTGAAGAACTAAATTCAAACTCCAAGGTGGAGCAATTGGTCTAAACACAGGCTTGATTCTAGTCAGAGCCTGACAAAAAGATTGAACGTCTGGAGCATCTGCCAGACGCTTGTGTAGCAAAATAGACAAAGCAGAAATCTGTCCCTTTAAGGAACTTGCTGACAACCCTTTCTCCAATACTTCTTGGAGAAAAGATAAAATCCTAGGAATCATAACCCTACTCCATGAGTAGCCCTTGGATTCGCACCAATAAAGATATTTACACAATATCTTATAGTAAATCTTTCTGGTAACAGGCTTACGTGCCTGAATCAAAGTATCAATGACCGAATCAGAGAACCCTCGCTTAGATAAAATCAAGCGTTCAATCTCCAAGCAGTTAGCTGCAGAGAAATTAGATTTGGAGGCTGGAAGGGTCCCTGAATGAGAAGGTCCTGCCTCAATGGAAGCTTCCACAGTGGCAGAGAGGGCATGTCCACCAGATCGGCATACCAAGTCCTGCGAGGCCACGCAGGAGCGATGAGAATCACCAAAGCCCTCTCTTGTTTGATCTGAGCAATCACCCGGGGAAGGAGAGCAAACGGTGGAAACACATAAGCTAGGTTGAACGACCAAGGCACTGCCAAGGCATCTATCAGTTCGGCCTGAGGATCCCTGGACCCATATCTCTGGAGCTTGGCGTTCTGACGAGATGCCATAAGATCCAGTTCCGGTCTGCCCCATCTGAGAATCAGAGCGGCAAAAACCTCCGGATGGAGTTCCCATTCCCCCGGATGAAACGTCTGTCTGCTCAAAAAATCCGCCTCCCAGTTGTCCACTCCTGGGATGTAGATTGCTGACAGATAAAGTGAGCCTCAGCCCACCGAATTATCTTGGATACTTCTGTCATTGCTAAGGAACTCCTTGTTCCTCCCTGATGATTGATGTAAGCCACTGTCGTGATGTTGTCTGACTGAAAATGGATGAATTTGGCCGAAGCCAACTGAGGCCAAGCCTGTAGCGCATTGAATATTGCTCTCAATTCTAGAAAATTGATTGGAAGCAGAGACTCCGACCGAGTCCACACACCCTGAGCCTTCATGGAATTCCAGACTGCACCCCAACCTAGTAGACTGGTGTCTGTTATCACTATCACCCAAGAGGGTCTGCGGAAGCACGTCCCTTGGGACAGATGATCCGGCGACAACCACCAAAGAAGAGATCTCTTGTCTCCTGATCCAGATCTATCTGAGGAGACAAATTTGCATAATCTCCATTCCACTGCCTGAGCATGTTCAGTTGTAGCGGTCTGAGATGAAAACGAGCAAACGGAATGATGTCCATTGCCGCCACCATCAATCCGATTACCTCCATGCACTGAGCCACTGATGGCCGAGGATTGGACTGAAGGGCTCTGCATGTATTCAGAATCTTTAACTTTCTGACCTCAGTCTGTGGAATTAGTGAACTCTTTTCTAGATTCACCTTCCACCCATGAGTCCTCAGAAAGGACAGAACCATGTCTGTATGAGATTTTATCAGTTGATAAGACGACGCTTGGATTAGAATATCATCCAGATAAGGTGCCACTGCAATGCTCCGTGGCCTGAGAACCGCCAGTAGAGACCCCAGAACCTTTGTGAAGATCCTGGGTGCTGTGGCCACTCTCTTTCTGCTGTGGCCAACCCGAAAGGAAGAGCCATGAACTGAAAATATTTGTCAAGGAAGGCAAACCTTAGAAACTGGTGATGATCTTTGTGGATAGGAATATGAAGATATGCATCCTTTAAGTCCATGGTAGTCATATATTGACCCTCCTGGATCAATGGAAGAATTGTCCGAATAGTCTCCATCTTGAAGGATGGGACTCTGAGAAACTTGTTTAGACTCTTGAGGTCTAAAATGGGTCGGAACGTTCCCTCTTTTTTGGGAACCACGAAAAGATTTGAGTAAAACCCCTGCCCCTGTTCCTGTATTGGAACGGGACAAATTACTCCCATAGTGGAGAGGTCTTTTACACAACGTAAGAACGCCTCTCTTTTTATCTGGTCTACAGACAATCGTGAAAGAAGAAACCTCCCCCTTGGGAGAGAATTTTTGAATTCTAGTTGATACCCTTGGGACACGATTTCCAGTGTCCAGGGATCCTGAACGTCTCTTATCCAAGCCTGGACAAAGAGAGAAAGTCTACCCCCTACTAGATCCGGTCCCGGATCGGGGGGCCGCCCCTTCATGCTGTTTTGGGAGCAGCAGCAGGCTTCTTGGTTGTTTACCCTTGATCCAAGCCTGGTTGGGTCTCCAGATGGACTTGGCTTGTGCAAAGTTCCCTTCCTGTTTAGCAGAAGAAGAAGAGGGGACTCCCTTGAAATTCTGAAAAGAGCGAAAATTATTCTGTTTACCCCTTTGTTTAGCTGCTTTATCCTGAGGTAGGAGATGACCCTTACCTCCTGTAATTTCAGAAATGATTTCTTTCAAGTCAGGCCCGAATAGGAATAGCCAAAAGCTTTGATTTAGATGACACATCAGCAGACCAAGATTTTAACCATAAAGCTCTAAGCGCTAAAATGGCAAATCCTGCATTCTTAGCCGCCAACTTGGCGATCTGAAAGGCGGCATCTGTAATAAAAGAGTTAGCCAGCTTAAGGGCCTTAATTCTATCTAGAATTACCTCTAAAGGAGTCTCAGTCTTAAGAGACTTCGCTAAGGCGTCAAACCAAAAGGCAGCCGCAGTTGTAACTGGTACAATACAAGCCGTCGGTTGTAATAGAAAACCCTGGTGAATAAATAGCTTTTTTAGAAGACCCTCCAATAGGATCTTTGAAAGCACAACTGTCCTCAATAGGAATAGTTGTATGCTTAGCCAGGGTAGATATAGCTCCCTCCACCTTAGGGACTGTTTGCCAAGAATCCCGAACAGTGTCAGCTATAGGATACATTTTCTTAAAATTAGGAGAAGGTAAGAACGGGATACCCAGTCTTTCCCATTCCCGCGTAATAATTTCCGAAATTCTCTTAGGAATCGGAAACACATCAGAATAAGCAGGAACCTCTAAGTATTTGTCCATCTTACACAATTTCTCTGGTGGTATCCCAATAGAGTCACAGTCATCCAGAGTCGCTAAAACCTCCCGAAGTAACAGGTGGAGGTGTTCAAGCTTAAATCTGAAGGACATAATGTCCGGGTCTGTCTGAGGTAACACACTCCCTGAGTCGGAGAGTTCCCCCTCAGACAGAAGTTCCCTACCCCCCAAGTCAGATCCCTGGGAGGGCACATCGGAGATAGCCATCAAAGCCTCAGAAGTCGCAGGAACCACAGTGGTTTCAGTCCTGCTGCATTTGCCCTGTAACACTGGCAACTTGGATAAAACTTCTGTAAGGGTGGATGACATACCTGCAGCCATATCCTGCAGAGTAAATTAAGTGGACGCAGTTGAAGAACATGGCGTTGCTTGAGTAGGCGTTAAGGGCTGTGACGCTTGGGGAGAAAGAGTTGGCATACCCTGAGTCTCATCAGTTTGAGAAACATGCTGAGCTATATCTTTATTAAGGAAAATCTGCTCTCTACATTGTAATGCCCTCTCAGTGCATGATGGGCAAAAAGTAAGTGGGGGTTCCACATTGGCCTTTAAACACATGGAACAAGTACTGGCATCAAGGTCATCCATTATGAAAAACAAAAGGTTATTTAAACATATAATAAACTCTTTATATATCAAAACAAAATAACAATACTGTGCCTTAAAGAAAAATTTAAAAAAATAAAATAAAATTTTGTCTAGGACACTGTGCTATAAGATTGCAATATTTGCGGCTTTGGAGACAAAAAAACAACGTTTTGTACCATATCCCAGAAGCAGACAACTAATTTGGGGACGAAATTTAAAACTTCTGAAAATAAAGACACCTCGCCACAGCTCTGTTGCGGCGCCTACCTGCTCCCTATGACCCGACCAAACGAGCCTCCTACAGCAGAGTGTCTGCACCGCTTGTACTACCCACGCGGTCTAGACAGACACCGGAGTCACCTACACCTCTGACTCCTAGAACAGCACTGCGCGGCTTGTCTTAGCGCGCAAACGAGTGCCCCGCCCCTCAACAAAAGGCCCAATAAGAAAATCAGCCCTCCAGAACCGTGTAGCAAAGTCACACAGACATAGGGGAAGATATTGAGTATACAGAGGAAAATGACAGCCATTTCTGAGGTACTAGGTGTCACAGAAGTAATAGACTGCACATACCTCCATGCTGAGTAACAGCATGACTTGTCCCACACTGCTAGAGGTCCTTCTCCTCCAGGAATCTGTGGGAACAAAAACTGGGTCTTAGATAAAATTTGCTAAGACCATATTCAGCAGGGCAGCACACAGACTGGGAGTCACAGAAATGATCATATTTGAATCTGAACAGCTCCACTTGCTTTACCCTTCAGTAAAATAGTACACACCGGTACCATTTAAAAATAATAAACACTTGATTGAAGAATCTAAACTAACACCTCACTTTACCTCTTCCTATCACTAACACAGGCAAAGAGAATGACTAGAGTAGGAGGGAAGGGAGGAGCTATATATACAGCTCTGCTGTGGTGCTCTTTGTCTCCTCCTGCTGACCAGGAGGCATAATCCCATAAGTAAGGATGAAATCCGTGGACTCGTCATATCTTGTAAAAGAAATCAAGCACATCTTGCTTCACCACCTCCACAGGGAGGCAACATTTGTAAAACTGAAGTATGTGTGTGGTGGGAGGTTTATTTATAGGCATTTTAAGGTTTGGGAAACTTTGCCCCCTCCTGGTAGGAATGTATATCACATACGTCACTAGCTCATGGACTCTTGCCACTTACATGAAAGAAAACACAGAGCTAAATTACATAAAAATGAAGAAAAAACATAATTTATGTAAGAACTTACCTGATAAATTCATTTCTTTCATATTAGCAAGAGTCCATGAGCTAGTGACGTATGGGATATACA
This sequence comes from Bombina bombina, assembly GCF_027579735.1. Taxonomy (NCBI): domain Eukaryota; kingdom Metazoa; phylum Chordata; class Amphibia; order Anura; family Bombinatoridae; genus Bombina; species Bombina bombina. The sequence continues at coordinate 126,687,351 of NC_069499.1, forward strand.
TTCCTACCAGGAGGGGCAAAGTTTCCCAAACCTCAAAATGCCTATAAATACACCCCTCACCACACCCACAAATCAGTTTAACGAATAGCCAAGAAGTGGGGTGATAAGAAAAAAGTGCGAAAGCATAAAAAATAAGGAATTGGAATAATTGTGCTTTATACAAAAAAATCATAACCACCACAATTCCGCTGAAAAATAATCCACACCCAAAACAAAGTTTAAATCTTATAATGAAAAAAACTGAAATTATAAGCAGAAGAATCAAACTGAAACAGCTGCCTGAAGTACTTTTCTACCAAAGACTGCTTCTGAAGAAGAAAACACATCAAAATGGTAGAATATAGTAAAAGTATGCAAAGAAGACCAAGTTGCTGCTTTGCAAATCTGATCAACCGAAGCTTCATTCCTAAATGCCCAGGAAGTAGAGACTGACCTAGTCGAATGAGCTGTAATCCTTTGAGGCGGAGTTCTACCCAACTCAACATAAGCATGATGAATCAAAGACTTTAACCACGATGCCAAAGAAATGGCAGAAGCCTTCTGACCTTTCCTAGAACCAGAAAAGATAACAAATAGACTAGAAGTCTTTCGGAAATCTTTAGTAGCTTCAACATAATATTTCAAAGCTCTAACTACATCCAAAGAATGCAACGATCTTTCCTTAGAGTTCTTAGGATTAGGACACAATGAAGGAACTACAATTTCTCTACTAATGTTGTTAGAATTCACAACCTTAGGTAAAAATTTAAATGAAGTTCACAAAACTGCCTTATCCTGATGAAAAATCAGAAAAGGAGACTCACAAGAAAGAGCAGATAATTCAGAAACTCTTCTAGCAGAAGAGATGGCCAAAAGAAACAAAACTTTCCAAGAAAGTAATTTAATATCCAGCGAATGCATAGGTTCAAACGGAGGAGCTTGAAGAGCCCCCAGAACCAAATTCAAACTCCAAGGAGGAGAGATTGACTTAATGACAGGTTTTATACGAACCAAAGCCTGTACAAAACAATGAATATCAGGAAGATTAGCATCTGTGAAAAAGAACAGAAAGAGCAGAGATTTGTCCTTTCAAGGAACTTGCAGACAAACCTTTATCCAAACTATCCTGAAGAAACTGTAAAATTCTAGGAATTCTAAAAGAATGCCAGGAAAAATGATGAGAAGAGCACCAAGAAATGTAAGTCTTCCAGACTCGATAATATATCTTCCTAGATACAGATTTACGAGCCTGTAACATAGTATTAATTATGGAGTCAGAGAAACCTCTAGGACTGAGAATCAAGCGTTCAATCTCCATACCTTCAAATTTAAGGATTTGAGATCCTGATGGAAAAAAGGACCTTGCGATAGAAGGTCTGGTCTTAATGGAAGAGTCCATGGTTGGCAAGTAGCCATCTGGACAAGATCCGCATACCAAAACCTGTGAGGCCATGCTGGAGCCACCAGCAGAACAGACGAACGCTCCTTTAGAATCTTGGAAATCACTCTTGGAAGAAGAACTAGAGGCGGAAAGATATAGGCAGGATGATACTTCCAAGGAAGTGACAATGCATCCACTGCTTCCGCCTGAGGATCCCTGGATCTGGACAGATACCTGGGAAGCTTCTTGTTTATATGAGAAGCCATCAGATCTATTTCTGGAAGTCCCCACATTTGAACAATCTGAAGAAATACCTCTGGGTGAAGAGACCACTCGCCCGGATGTAATGTCTGGCGACTGAGATAATCCGCTTCCCAATTGTCTATACCTGGGATATGAACCGCAGAAATTAGACAGGAGCTGGATTCCGCCCAAACAAGTATTCCAGATACTTCTTTCATAGCCAGAGGACTGTGAGTCCCTCCTTGATGATTGACATATGCCACGGTTGTGACATTGTCCGTCTGAAAACAAATGAATGACTCTCTCTTTAGAAGAGGCCACGACTGAAGAGCTCTGAAAATTGCACGGAGTTCCAAAATGTTGATTGGTAATCTCGCCTCCTGAGATTCCCAAACCCCTTGTGCTGTCAGAGACCCCCATACAGCTCCCCAACCTGTCAGACTTGCATCTGTTGAGATCACAGTCCAGGTTGGAAGAACAAAAGAAGCCCCCTGAACTAAACGATGGTGGTCTGTCCACCACGTCAGAGAGTGTCGTACAATCGGTTTTAAAGATATTAATTGCGATATCTTTGTATAATCCCTGCACCACTGGTTCAGCATACAGAGCTGAAGAGGTCGCATGTGAAAACGAGCAAAGGGGATCGCGTCCGATGCAGCAGTCAAAAGACCTAGAATTTCCATGCATAAGGCTACCGAAGGGAATGATTGAGACTGAAGGTTTTGACAAGCTGAAACCAATTTCAGACGTCTTTTGTCCGTCAGCGACAGAGTCATGGACACTGAATCTATCTGGAAACCTAAAAAGGTTACCCTTGTCTGAGGAATCAACAAACTCTTTGGTAAATTGATCCTCCAACCATGTTCTCGAAGAAACGATACAAGTCGATTCGTATGAGATTCTGCTAAAAGTGAAGACTGAGCAAGTACCAAGATATCGTCCAAATAAGGAAATACCACAATACCCTGTTCTCTGATTACAGATAGAAGGGAACTGAGAACCTTTGTAAAAATCCTTGGAGCTGTTGCTAGGCCAAACGGCAGAGCCACAAACTGGTAATGCTTGTCTAGGAAAGAGAATCTCAGAAACTGATAGTGATCTGGATGAATCGGAATATGCAGATATGCATCTTGTAAATCTATTGTGGACATATAATGCCCTTGCTGAACAAAAGGCAGAATAGTCCTTATACAGGGAGTGCAGAATTATTAGGCAAATGAGTATTTTGACCACATCATCCTCTTTATGCATGTTGTCTTACTCCAAGCTGTATAGGCTCGAAAGCCTACTACCGTGCAGCTGCCAAGATGCCACTTGCCACCAGTTTGGCCATATTTCAGAGCTGCAACATCACTGGAGTGCCCAAAAGCACAAGGTGTGCAATACTCAGAGACATGGCCAAGGTAAGAAAGGCTGAAAGACGACCACCACTGAACAAGACACACAAGCTGAAACGTCAAGACTGGGCCAAGAAATATCTCAAGACTGATTTTTCTAAGGTTTTATGGACTGATGAAATGAGAATGAGTCTTGATGGGCCAGATGGATGGGCCCGTGGCTGGATTGGTAAAGGGCAGAGAGCTCCAGTCCGACTCAGACGCCAGCAAGGTGGAGGTGGAGTACTGGTTTGGGCTGGTATCATCAAAGATGAGCTTGTGGGGCCTTTTCGGGTTGAGGATGGCGTCAAGCTCAACTCCCAGTCCTACTGCCAGTTTCTGGAAGACACCTTCTTCAAGCAGTGGTACAGGAAGAAGTCTGCATCCTTCAAGAAAAAACATGATTTTCATGCAGGACAATGCTCCATCACACGCGTCCAAGTACTCCACAGCGTGGCTGGCAAGAAAGGGTATAAAAGAAGAAAATCTAATGACATGGCCTCCTTGTTCACCTGATCTGAACCCCATTGAGAACCTGTGGTCCATCATCAAATGTGAGATTTACAAGGAGGGAAAACAGTACACCTCTCTGAACTGTGTCTGGGAGGCTGTGGTTGCTGCTGCACGCAATGTTGATGGTGAACAGATCAAAACACTGACAGAATCCATGGATGGCAGGCTTTTGAGTGTCCTTGCAAAGAAAGGTGGCTATATTGGTCACTGATTTGTTTTTGTTTTGTTTTTGAATGTCAGAAATGTATATTTGTGAATGTTGAGATGTTATATTGGTTTCACTGGTAAAAATAAATAATTGAAATGGGTATATATTTGTTTTTTGTTAAGTTGCCTAATAATTATGCACAGTAATAGTCACCTGCACACACAGATATCCCCCTAAAATAGCTATAACTAAAAACAAACTAAAAACTACTTCCAAAACTATTCAGCTTTGATATTAATGAGTTTTTTGGGTTCATTGAGAACATGGTTGTTGTTCAATAATAAAATTAATCCTCAAAAATACAACTTGCCTAATAATTCTGCAATCCCTGTAGTTACCATTTTGAATGTTGGTATCCTTACATAACGATTCAATATTTTTAAATCCAGAACTGGTCTGAAGGAATTCTCCTTCTTTGGTACAATGAAGAGATTTGAGTAAAACCCCAGCCCCTGTTCCAGAACTGGAACTGGCACAATTACTCCAGCCAACTCTAGATCTGAAACACATTTCAGAAATGTTTGAGCCTTCACTGGATTTATTGGGACAAAGGAAAGAAAAAATCTTCTTGCAGGAGGCCTTATCTTGAAGCCTATTCTGTACCCTTGTGAAACAATGTTCTGAATCCAAAGATTGTGAATCGAATTGATCCAAATTTCTTTGAAAAAACGTAATCTGCCCCCTACCAGCTGGGCTGGAATGAGGGCCGCACCTTCATGTGGACTTGGGAGCTGACTTTGGCTTTCTAAAGGGCTTGGATTTATTCCAGACTGGAGATGGTTTCCAAACTGATACTGTTCCTGTAGGGGAAGGATCAGACTTTCGTTCCTTATTATGACGAAAGGAACGAAAACGATTAGCAGACCTTAATTTACCTTTAGATTTTTTATCCTGTGGTAAAAAAGTTCCTTTCCCCCCAGTAACAGTTGAAATAATAGAATCCAACTATGAACCAAACAATTTATTACCCTGGAAAGAAAGGGAAAGCAAAGTTGACTTAGAAGACATATCAGCATTCCAAGTTTTAAGCCACAAAGCTCTTCTAGCTAAAATAGCTAAAGACATATACCTGACATCAACCCTAATGATATCAAAGATGGCATCACAAATAAAGTTATTAGCATGTTGAAGAAGATTAACAATGCTATGAGTATTATGATCTGTTACTTGTTGTGCTAAAGCTTCTAACCAGAAAGTTGAAGCTTCAGCAACATCCGCCAAAGATATAGCAGGTCTAAGAAGATTACCTGAACATAAGTAAGCTTTTCTTAGAAAGGATTAAATTTTCCTATCTAAAGGATCCTTAAAGGAAGTACTATCTGCCGTAGGAATAGTAGTACGTTTAGCAAGAGTAGAGATAGCCCCATCAACCTTAGGGATTTTGTCTCAAAACTCTAATCTGTCAGATGGCACAGGATATAATTGCTTAAACCGTTTAGAAGGAATAAATGAATTACCCAGATTATTCCATTCCCTGGAAATTACTTCAGAAATAGCATCAGGGACGGGAAAAACCTCCGGAATAACTACAGGAGGTTTAAAAACCGTATTCAAACGTTTAGATTTAGTATCAAGAGGACCAGACTCCTCTATTTCTAATGCAATTCAGACTTCTTTAAGTAAAGAACGAATAAATTCCATTTTAAATAAATAAGAAGATTTATCAGTATCAATCTCTGAAACAGAACCTTCTGAACCAGAAAAATCAGTATCAGAAACAGAATCAGAATGATGATGTTCGTTTAAAAAGACATCTGAAACATGAGAAGTTTTAAAAGACCTTTTACGTTTACTGGAAGGAGGAATAACAGACATAGCCTTCTTAATAGATTTAGAAAAAAAATCTCTTATGTTAACAGGAACACCCTGAATATTAGATGTTGATGGAACAGCAACAGGTAATGGAACATTACTAAAGGAAATATTATCTGCATTAGAAAGTTTGTCATGACATTCATCACAAACAACAGCCGGAGAAACAGTTACCACAAGTTTACAACAAATACACTTAACTTTGGTAGATCCAGCATCAGGCAGCGATTTTCCAGAAGTAGCTTCTGATTCAGGGTCAATCTGAGACATCTTGCAATATGTAATAGAAAAAACAACATATAAAGCAAAATTGATCAAATTCCTTAAATGACAGTTTCAGGAATGGGAAAAAATGCCAATGAACCAGCTTCTAGCAACCAGAAGCAAATAAACAATGAGACTTAAATATTGAGGAGACAAAAATGACGCCCATATTTTTTAGCGCCAAAAAAGACGCCCACATTAATTGGTGCCTAAATGCTTTTGGCCAAAAATTACACCACATCCGGTAACGCCGACACTTTTGGCGCAAAAACGTCAAAAAAATTACGCAACTTCCGGCGACAAGTATGACGCCGGAAATGACACCGAAAATTTTTGCGCCAAAAAAGTCCGTGCCAACAATGACGCAATAAAATGAAGCATTTTCAGCCCCCGCGAGCCTAACAGCCCACAGGAAAAAAGTAAAATTTTAAGGTAAGAAAAAATTGGATTATTCATATGCATTATCCCAAATATGAAACTGACTGTCTGAAATAAGGAACGTTGAACATCCTGAATCAAGGCAAATAAATGTTTAAACACATATATTTAGAACTTTATATAAAAGTGCCCAACCATAGCTTAGAGTGTCACAAAATAAGACTTACTTACCCCAGGACACTCATCTACATGTAGTAGAAAGCCAAACCAGTACTGAAATGAGAATCAGTAGAGGTAATGGTATATATAAGAGTATATCGTCGATCTGAAAAGGGAGGTAAGAGATGAATCTCTACGACCGATAACAGAGAACATATGAAATAGACCCCGTAGAAGGAGATCATTGAATTCAAATAGGCAATACTCTCTTCACATCCCTCTGACATTCACTGCACACTGAGAGGAAAACCGGGCTCCAGCCTGCTGCGAAGCGCATATCAACGTAGAATCTAGCACAAACTTACTTCACCACCTCCATGGGAGGCAAAGTTTGTAAAACTGATTTGTGGGTGTGGTGAGGGGTGTATTTATAGGCATTTTGAGGTTTGGGAAACTTTGCCCCTCCTGGTAGGAATGTATATCCCATACGTCACTAGCTCATGGACTCTTGCTAATTACATGAAATAAATAAATAATGAAAGTATATTGCAAAGTTGTTTCATTACACATAACTAAATATTTTATTCAAAAATCTCAAGGTGTTTACCGTCACTTAAACTTATTCAAACAAGTATTAACTTGGGATTCGGCACACGCTTTATTTAACATTGTTGACTATGTTCATACCTTTCAACATTTCAAGTGGCCAAAGAGGAACACTTACATTCCTAATAATATGTGTAATATTTACTAGCTATATCATCAGAACCTTAATGTACAAAACAGAGGTTATTGGTGCACATCCACTTGCAAATAAACCTTTTTAAATGCTGCAAAAATTACCAACTTAAAAGGTGTCCCAATGTTGACTGGTCCTAACAGTACAATACTATGTCTTTATGGGCTGAATCATTCCTGCTTCTCTCTTTATAATAGAATGAGACTGTTTTTATTTACAACTCCTATACACTACCATGGGTACACCGGAGCTAGGATGGGGTGTTTTAAATACATATGTACAAACTTTTGAGCAAAAGAATAAATAGTGAAGAAATCTGACCCTTTAGAGTACTGACTGAAAAACCCTTCTCCTGTTCCAAGAGAACCCCTTTGAATCACACCAAAAAGAAAATTTATGCTTACCTGATAAATTTATTTCTTTTTTGACGTGATGAGTCCACGGATCATCTTAATTACTAATAGGATATTCACCTCCTGGTCAGCAGGAGGCAGGAAAGAGCACCACAGCAGAGCTGTTCAATAGCTCCTCCCTTCCCTCCCACTCCAGTGATTTGACCGAAGTTAAGGAAAGAAAGGAAAAGCCAAGGTGCAGGGGTGTCTGAAGTTTACAGTAACCCATAACCTGTCTTACAAGAACAGGGCGGGCCGTGGACTCATCGTGTCAAAAAAGAAATACATTTATCAGGTAAGCATAAATTTTCTTTTCTTTTTAAGACACAATAAGTCATCTTAATTACTAATGGTATTCAATACCCAAGCTAGAGTACACAGATGATACGGGAGGGACAAGACAGGGAACCTAAATGGAAGGCACCACTGCTTTAAGAACCTTTCTCCCAAAAGTTCCTCAGCCAAGGCAAAAGTGTAAAATTTGTAAAATTTTGAAAAAGTGTGAAGAGAGGACCAAGTTGCAGCCTTGCAAATCTGTTCCACAGATGCTTCATTTTTGAATGCCCATGAGAAAGCAACAGCCCTCATGGAATGAGCCGTAACTCTCTCGGGAGGCTGTTGTCCAGCAGTCTCATATGCAAATCGTATGACACTCTTCAGCCAAAAAGAAAGAGAAGTAGCCGTAGCTTTCTGTCCCTTGCGTTTTCCTGAGAAAACAACAAACTACAGGTAAAACTTTAAAGCACGGACCACGTCCAAATTGTGCAGAAGTCTTTCCTTCTGAGAGGAAGGATGAGGACACAAGGAAGGAACAACAATCTCCTGATTAATGTTTCGATCAAAAACAACCTTAGGAAGAAATCCTAATTTAGTACATAAAACTACCTTATCTGAATGGAAAATAAGATAAGGAGACTCATACGGCATTGCTGAGAGCTCTGACACTCTCCGAGCAGAAGAAATAGCAACCAGAAATAAAACTTTCCAAGATAACAACTTAATATCTAAGGAATGCATAGGCTCAAACGGAGCCCCTTGAAGAACTTTGAGAACTAAATTAAGACTCCACGGAGGAGTAACCGGTTTGAACACAGGCCTGATCCTGACCAAGGCCTGACAAAAAGATTGTACATCTGGGACATCTGCCAGACGTTTGTGTAACAAAATAGATAAGGCCGAGATTTGACCCTTTAGAGAGCTCGTCGATAAACCTTTCTCCAAACCCTCTTGGAGAAAAGACAAAATTCTAGGAATCCTAAATCTACCCCATGAGAAGCCCTTGGATTTGCACTAATAGAGATATTTACGCCAAATCTTATGGTAAATCCTTCTAGTTACAGGCTTACGAGCCTGAATCATGGTCTCTATGACCGAATCAGAAAATCCCGCTTGGATAAAATTAAGCGTTCAATCTCCAAGCAGTCAGCTTCAGAAAAACTAGGTTTGGGTGAAGGAAGGGCTTCTGAATTAGAAGGCCCTTCCTCAACGGGAGTCTCCAAGGAGGCAGAAATGCCATCTCCACCAGATCCACATACCAAATCCTGCGAGGTCAGGCTGGTGCTATGAGAATCACTGAATCCCTCTCCTGTTTGACTCGAGCAATTAACCGAGGAAGAAGAGCAAACGGAGGAAACAGGTATGCTAGACTGAAGGTCCAAGGGACCGCCAGAGCATCTATTAGTTCCGCCTGAGGGTCCCTGGACCTCAACCCGTATCTCGGAAGCATTCTGATGGGTAGCCATGAGATCCAATTCCGGCTGACCCCACTTGAGAATCAGGTTGGAGAACACTTCCGGATGGAGTAACCACTCCCCCGGATGAAAGGTCTGCCTGCTCAGGAAATCCGCCTCCCAGTCGTCTACCCCTGAGATATGAATCGCCGTTAGGCAACAAGAGTGGGTTTCTGCCCACTGAATTATTTTGGATACCTCTCTCATCGCTAAGGAACTGCTCGTTCCTCCCTGATGATTGATGTAAGCCACTGAAGTTATGTCAGACTGGAACCTGATAAACCGTAGTGAGGCTAACTGGGGCCAGGCCAGAAGAGCATTGAAGATTGCTCTCAGTTCTAGAATGTTTATAGGAAGAACAGACTCTGACTGAGTCCAAACTCCCTGAGCCTTTAGGGAGCCCCAGACTGCTCCCCACCCCAGAAGGCTGGCGTCTGTTGTCACAATCACCCAAGATGATCTGATCCATAGCGCTACAGCAAAGATTTCCCAACCGGCGCTAGAAACGCATGCTCTACACAGACCATGCATTTCTAGACAGCACCTCAGAAAATGTGATGTGAATAACTTCCTGACCGAGGCGCAAGTGAATTGGCACAAACACGGAAGCTCCGCCCATCGTGGGCATATCACATCAGTTGGAAAAAACTCTGTTCCATTTTACCACTACCCCAGCCCCAGTGCCTGCACATAAATGCTGTCCCAATACATCTCCAGACTAGGAGGGTCCTTAATGTCCCAACATAAGTTCTTTTCTATTGCACTTAATAACAATAATGGTGTGCTTAAACCTTCCTGGGTCCCCCCAGAAAATATAAAAGTAGCACTTACCTTAATTTCTGCCTGGAAGCTAGGTAGCTCACAGGCTTACGAGGTCCCCTCCCTCCCATTGACCTGTGGAAAAAAAGGCATGTTGTGTAATCTTTTCCTCAGACTAAGGTATACCGGGCAGCAAAATATATGGGAGACACAATGAGAATTATGTCCCACAAGTTCCTATTGCTCTAAAGTCACCAAGCTCTACTAAAGAGACTGATATGGACTACGGCTACACCCTAGGACAAAGCAGCACAATCTTGCACTACTTTAAAATAATAAACTCTTGATTGAAGAATCATTTTCTAACATCTCACTTTACCACTTCCTATCACTAATGTAGGCAAAGAGAATGATTGGAGTGGGAGGGAAGGGAGGAGCTATTTAACAGCTCTGCTGTGGTGCTCTTTGCCGCCTCCTGCTCACCAGGAGGTGAATATCCCATTAGTAATTAAGATGATCCGTGGACTCATCGTGTCTTAAAAAAGAAAAAGGTATTTATACCATACCCTATGGTAAATTCTACAAGTAACAGGCTTACGAGCCTGACGCATGGTATCTATGACTTTCTCAGAAAAGCCACGTCTAGCCAAAACTAGGCATTCAATCTCCAAGCAATCAGCTTCAGAGAATCTAGATTTGGATGAAGGAAGAGACACTGAAGTAGAAGGTCCTTCCTCAGAGGCAACCTCCAAAGGGGAAGAGATGAGATCTTTACCAGATCCACAAACCAGCAATGACTAGTGGAAGGAGGGCAAACGGAAGAACCAGATATGGTAGGTTGAAGATCCAAGGAACCGCCAGAGCGTCTATCAGAACGGCTTGAGGATCTCTTGACCTTGAACCGTACTTTGGAAGCTTGACGTTTTTATGAGATGCCATCAGATCCAACTCCGGAACCCCCCACCTGAGGGTTATTATTGTGAAAACTTCTGGATGGAGAGCCCACTCCCCTGGATGAAAAATCTGTCTGCTCAGAAAATCCACTTCCCAGCTGACCACCCCTGGAATGTGGATGGCAGAGAGATGGCAATTGTGAGAATTCGCCCACTAGAGAATGTGAGTCACCTCCTTCATTGCTAAGGAGCTCCAAGTTCCTCCCTGGTGATTGATGTAGGCCACCAAAGAATCTGATAAACCGGAGCAAGGCTAGTTGTGGCCAAGCTGTCAAAGCATTGAAGACTGCTCTCAACTCTAAGATGTTTATAGGAAGAGAGCACACAGGCCCTTTGCTTTTAAGGAGTCCCAAACTGCTCCCAAGCCTAATAGACTGGCATCCGTGATCACAATCACCCAGGAAGGTCTTTGTAAACATGTGCCCCAAGACAGATGGTCCTGAAACATCCACCACAAGAGAGAGTCTCATGTTAAGGGATCCAGACCTATCCTCTGCGAGAGATTCAAATGATCTCCATTCCATTTACTTAGCATGCATATTTGCAGAGGTCTCAGATGCAACCGTGCAAAAGGAATTATGTCCATAGAAGCAACCATCAGACCAATCACCTCCATGCATTGAGCCACTGATGGATGAATAGCAGACTGGAGAGAAAGGCATGAAGCAAGAAGTTTGGATTTTCTGACGTCTCTCAGAAAAATCTTCATCGGCAGGGAATCTATAATTGTTAATAAGAAACACCCTTGTATCTGGTACAAGGGAACTCTTTCACAGATTCACTTTCCACCCATGGGAACGTAGAATAGACAACATCTCTGTATGAGATCTTGCTAGAAGAAAAGATGGCACTTGAACCAAGATGTCGTCCAGATAAGGCGCCACAGCAATTACCAAAGACCTGACCACTGCCAGAAGAGCCCCCAGAACCTTTGTGAAAATTCTGGGAGCTGTAGCAAGGCCAAAAGGAAGGGAAACAAACTGGAAATGTTTGTCTAGGAAGGCAAACCTCAGATACTGGAAAAGATCCCTATGAATGGGAACATGGAGATACGTGTCCTTCAGATCTATGGTCATCATGAAACTGACCCTTTTGTACCAAAGGACGAATGGAACGAATGGTCTCCATTTTGAAGGATGGAACCATGAGGAATTGTTTGAGACACTTTAGGTCCAGTATAGGACGAAAAGTACCCTCCCCTTTTTGGAAACTACAAATAGATTTGAATATAATCCTAGACCCTGTTCCTCTAGAGGAACTGGAATAATCACTCCCAGGGAAGATAGGTCCTTTAAGCAGTTTAAGAAGGCCTTCCTCTTTACCTGGTTCACAGATAACCTTGACAGGTGGAATCTGCCCCTGGGAGGGCAAGATTTGAATCCTATTCAGTAACCGTGGGACACTATGTCTACGACCCAAGGATCTGGGACATCACGTATCCAAGTCTGCCAAAAAAAAGAGAGCCTGCCCCCCACTTGATCCAAGACTGGATCGGGGGTGGTCCCTTCATGCTGATTTAGGATCAGCAGAATGCTTCTTGGCTTGCTTTATTTTATTCCAAGGCTGACTGGACCTCCAAGAAGACTTGGAGTGATCTAACTTGGAGAGAAGGAAGACTTTTTTCCCTTAAAGAGACAGTCAAGTCCAAAAAATAATTTTATGATTCAGATAGGGCATGTAATTTTAAACAATTTTCCAATAGATTTTTATCACCAATTTTGCACTGTTCTCTTAGTATTCTTAGTTCAAAGCTAAAACTGGGAGGTTCATATGCTAATTTCTTAGACCTTGAAGGCTGCCTTTAATCTGAAAGCATTTTGACAATTTTTCTGTGTTTCATATAGATAGCATTGAGCTCATGCACGTGAAGTTACCCTGGGGTTAGCACTGATTGGCTAAAATGCATTTGAATTTTATTGTACCCTATTGTATCAATGCAATGTTTTGTGGACCCAGGACATACTTGAAAATGAGAGAAATCTGAATGTATCCTTCCTGGTAAAATATTTTATAAATAAATGTCTGTCAAAAGAACTGAAATAAGGGGGCAGTTTGCAGAGGCTTAGATACAAGGTAATCACAGAGGTAAAAAGTGTATTAATATAACTGTGTTGGTTATGCAAAACTGGGGAAAAGATAATAAAGGGATTATCTATCTTTTTAAACAACAAAAATTCTGGTGTTGACTGTCCCTTTAAAGCTATGAAAGGAAAGAAAATTAGAATTCTGGCAACCCTTAGGCCTATTCTTAACATCTGCAGACTAAGATTTTAACCATAGAGCTCTGCAAGCTAAAACAGTGAAACCAGCCTACGAACTTGCATAGGGGCATCACAAATAAAGGTATTGGTTAGCTTGAGAGCCTTGATCCTGTCTTGGATCTCTTCTATAGTAGTCTCCTCTGAATTAGATCAGACAAGGAGTCACACCAAAAAATGTTGCACCTGCAATTGAAGCAATACTGGCCACAGGTTGCCAATATAAACCATGATGAAAGTAAATCCTTCTTAAAAAAGCTTTACATAGGGTCCTTGAAAGAAGCATTATCCTCGAGAAGGATAGTAGTTCTTTTGGCTAGAGAGGATATAGCACCCTCTAAGGGAATCGCCGGCTTCTCCCGATCCTGAGCTATAATGTCCAACAAAACGATCTGGAAATGGAAAGACTTCTACTGATGAAAGTTTATAAGTCCTCTTTGGAGTCGCAGCAACAGTAGAATCAGAGTCTTCCAATGTAGCAAGAACCTCCTTTAAAAGCAAACAGAGGTATTCCAGCTTAAACCTAAAGTTAACTTCCTCTAAATCTGCTGACTAGCAACCACAGATTCATAGTCAGAGATTTCACCTTCAGAGACCACTGAGGTAACATCTATGTCAGATAACTGAGAGAGACTGACCAACACAGCCTTAAAAGAGTTAGAAAACTTACTGACAGAATTATTATTTATTTTTTCTTATTTCCTTCTTTGCTTACCAACAACAGGGAAAGCTGACAAAGCTGCAGAAACCGCAGAAGTTATCTGCGCAGCAAAATCTCCTGGTAAATAAACACCCCTGGGAAATAATGAAAGAAACCACAGGGCACTGCATGTGAAAAACTGGTAAATCTTGGGACGTTTGAGAGGACAAATTCCTAAACATGTGGAAGAAAGCTGCACAGGAGGAACAACTTGTGCCTCCAGACAATACAAACATTAATGGAATCCTGGATCTCCAATTAAATCCAAAATTAGTTACAGAGTCCCAGTTTGAATATATATTCCTAATATATATAAAATTGAACAAATATTAAAGAAACCCTTTGAAAATAAAAAAAATGTACCTTTAATAAAATAAACAATTTTAAGTTTCAGAACCAGAATAGTTAAAAAAAAAATATTGGTACCTCTAAACCTCAGTCCTAGCTGAGGATCTACCCCAGTGACCAGTGGTGACATCCCACAAGCTGAAATGCCATATCGCAGACTCAGGAGTATTAGAAATCCGATGTTGCATGTTAAACACTTAAACACACCCCAATGCGCTCCGCTCTAAATCCGGCTGACAAGAAAGCCATAATCGCGGAAGTGCAAGCACGGTCACGTGACCGCAACTTAGAAAAATTAGGAACTACGATACAGAATTTGAAAAAAAGGCACGAGAATGTGGCATTGCCGTTAAAAATAAAACAGTGCAACTGATCATCCTCACATGATTTTAAATCCTCACATGAATATAGGGAAAAAAATAAAGCTTTTATTGGATTAACCCCTAATGTGCCCCATTGCCAAACATACAAACAGTCTCAAAGCCAGTCTAGTTACTAAAGAGAATACGTCAAAGTAACCCTTTCCCTAGCAGAGCAGTACGCTAGCAGAGATGCCCAAAATAATACTCCAGTCTAGGGAGATAGATATGTCCCAAAAATGGCCACATAGGATTAATCCCTAAGTGCTGACCCTCAATACCTAGAAGGCAAGAGCAATTACCTGTGCATCCAGCTGCAGGGCAGAGGCAGCTTCTTAGGTGTGACAGATTCACCAACATCTGTCAGGGACCTATAGAGAAAGAAAAGACAGGATTACTAACCCTGGCTTTCTTTAAAGGGGTAGCATAAGTGTAAGAATGTGGGGAACTAGTCCTTGCTTTATTTCGAACTCCTAAAAGCCACTATTGCGGAAGTGCAAGCACGGTCACGTGACCGCAACTTAGAAAAATTAGGAACTACGATAGAGAATTAAAAAAAAAGGCACGAGAATGTGGCATTGCCGTTAAAAATAAAACAGTGCAACGGATCATCCTCACATGATTTTAAATCCTCACATGAATATAGGGAAAAAAAATAAAGCTTTTATTGGATTAACCCCTAATGTGCCCCATTGCCAAAAATACAAACAGTCTCACAGCCAGTCTAGTTACTAAAGAGAATACGTCAAAGTAACCCTTTCCCTAGCAGAGCAGTACGCTAGTAGAGATGCCCAAAATAATACTCCAGTCTAGGGAGATAGATATGTCCCAAAAATGGCCACATAGGATTAATCCCTAAGTGCTGACCCTCAATACCTAGAAGGCAAGAGCACTTACCTGTGCATCCAGCTGCAGGGCAGAGGCAGCTTCTTAGGTGTGACAGATTCACCAACATCTGTCAGGGACCTATAGAGAAAGAAAAGACAGGATTACTAACCCTGGCTTTCTTTAAAGGGGTAGCATAAGTGTAAGAATGTGGGGAACTAGTCCTTGCTTTATTTCGAACTCCTAAAAGCCACTATTACTCTTACTAAAGAGATTGACATGGACACATAATAGCCCCAAATCCTTGTCTGCTGGGGTGCTCTTTGCCTCCTCCTGCTGGCCAGGAGTGAATATCCCACTAGTAATTGGAATAATTTGTGGACTCTCCATGCCATAGGAAAGAAATAGTTATAGTAACAAAAAAGCTTCCAATAAAACTATTGCATACAACATGCAAACCCTGTGACCTGCATGCTAGTATCACATTTCCCTAAAGAGATGGCAGCGGTGCGTTTCATGTTAATGATGACTCAGTTTGCTTTGTTCAAGCCACCACATATGCCTATAAATATGGCTCTTAATCCGAAGCAACTTTGCTGTGTATATAAAAACAGTATATTGGGGGCGGAGCATGCAGGCGTCCAAGATGGCCGCACCACACTAGAGATCCGTACACGGTGAGGACAAAACCCGCCATCAGACCGTACTAGAGGCTGAAATGTGCCGCCCCTGCACTCCAACTAAGTGAAGCCTCCTAGCCCAAAATCTTTTGGCCCAGAGTTGTCTTGATCTCGACTCACAGATTGCAGCCTAGACCACACATGATCCTTGTTCCGGCGACCTCTCCCGGCACATGCAGCTCCTGCAGTTCTTGGAGCGTCATAGCCCACTGCTGCCTAAAAAGACTCTTGAGCACAGTCGGCTACAGCCTCGCCACTCACTATGGACGACCTTTGAATCAGGTCAAATACTACACCTCCACATTGCATAGCTACTGATGTGGTAAGAATAAAGCATCATTGCAAATGAGTATGCTAACAAAATAAAGATTAATGCGTTTACATGACCTTCTACTTTGGCAATCATACTGATGGCTTATTGAACAACATAACTATGCCCTAACTATCAGGCTTATTGGGGTTAAATACGACCTGCGACACAGCACAGAGCTACACCAGCTCAAATACATAAGACATCGACCCAGTGATCTGCCTGATTACAGCACCACTTATCCCCAACACATCCATAGACATTAGTTATTAACTATCAACTATATTTCAAGATCTGCATTTCAACAGTTTTTCTCGGTTTATTCAACCTGCCTCTTATTGCTTGCCTGGCGCTACCCCATTATTTGTGACCACATTACAATTAATATAAGCTTTACAATATCAAGAAGCTGATCCTCCTGAATATCCTGCTCTTAAAATGGCACTGTGCAGAACTACAAAGTCTGAAAAAGCATCCAAACCTAATAGTGCTTCAGGCACAGTAAATACTTTCTTCAAAAACATGGACAGAGAAAAAACCCTTATATACCCACAATAAACAGTGAGGACGACAACATGTCTGACACGCCTGAGACATCTCATCCCTCACTCTCACCTAGTTTTTCGCCACTGCTTAAAGCTGGCCCTGGGACTCTAAAGGCAATGGAAGCACTAATAAACCAAGTTACATCGTGCATTAAATCTGAGTACGCAGAACTAAAGGACATAAAAGAACTTGGCTTCAGAATGGAAACACTAGAAGATGACCCTGAAAAGCTAGTCAAAGAAATTACTGCAATGTCTCACACAATTGATAACCAACAATCACAGATCACAGATCTTGAAAACATATAGAGAATAGGACCCGTTGAAACAACCTTCGTATAAGAAGTATGCCAGAATCTGTCTCAGGCGAAGATATTCCAGAACACCTCCACAGCCTATTCCAATCCCAGGCTATAGCAAACTCTGTGGTGATCCAAGAAATACAGATGGAGAGAGCTCACCACTCTTTACGCCCAAAACCTACTGAAAAACAACCACCTAGAGGCATCATTGTCTGTTTCCAGAGCTTCAGGGATAGGGAAAAAATCCTGCATTTTGCTAGATCTCAACAATCATTCACATACTTAGGTGCAAAAATACAGATTTTTTAAGACCTCCGCCAAAACGCTACAACAGAGGAAGGACTTTGATCCCCTCACATCACACCTCCGTGCCCTCAAGATCCCTTACAGATGGGGCTTCCCAATCTCTCTGCTCCTTCTCTAAAAACAGACGTTGCATGGAATGCAAAGACCCAACTAAAATAGTTGAATTCTGCAAGCAGCTCGATATGCCCACCACAGAAACTCCAACTATGGAACCTGCCTCAGATACAGTTCATCCACCATCTCACTCCGGGCCGCAGAGAAGAAAATGGTAGAGGTAGCAAGTAAGCAACCCCCTCTGGTCAATACCTGATTTCTACTTCATGGGAAAGGACTTGACCATTCCTGTAAGTATTGGATCTCCAGTACAATTCTTTTGTCTTCCTAACAGACATTACCTCCAAAGGACATTATGCCATATTGCCACCCTAATGTGCCCTTACTCAACGCTGGTAAATATGTAAGATCTTTTCCTTTTGATGTCATGTCATTATTCTTGCCTTATTTGTACTAACAGCTATTATTAGCCTTAGTTTTTAAGATGCACACGTAAGTTACAATATAACTGTGTATTTTACTGTACCCACCACTAGATTCATCAGAATAATCTACTTTAGTTTTTTCTTTTATTTCCTTATGCCCCTCTTCTATTTATTGACCCTTTGCATCTGATAGTGGGTTTTGCCATTCCGTTTTCTCACCCCTGTGTCACTCTCCAACTCAACTTTCTTAATTTCTTCCCCACCCTTTTCCCCCCGATATTCTCTCTTCCTCCTTCCATACACTCTCTACCCTTTCTTTTTTTTCTTTTTCTCTTGTCCCCTTTTTAATTGAGACCTCTCATTTATAGATATATTGGTATTTTATTTTTGACTACTATTGTTTTTTTTTTTAATTGTTTGTTACTGTTTTATATTGCTATATTTATACAAGTGTACTTTCACTGTTCTGACCTAAAACTTCACGGTATTCATATTTGTACCTCTCCCTGAACTACCTACTTACATTTACCTATGTTAACTATTCACACACACTACAATTAAAATGATACAACCGACATTGACCCCACTTAACCAAGTATCCACACAAAATGTAAAGGGCTTTTTGACCCCCACAAAAAAGATCCATTACATTCCATGACTTTTACAAAAAAAAGATAGACATAGTTTTTTTTACAAGAAACACATTTAAAAAAAATCACATGAACCCACGCTGTTACACCTATATTACGATCAACATTTTCTGAATTCAGGCCCAACCAAAAAAAAAAAAAATGGAGTTTGTATCTCCTTTAAAAAAGGTACACCCTTCACACTATTGCAGAAATAGCAAGACCCAGCCGGTAGGATCTTAATCTTAGTAGGACTCTACTATGGAAGGCCTCTTACAAAAGCTAATTTGTTCGCCCCTAAACGCCCTACCTCCCCTTTTTCCGCAAAGCTATCAATCAGCTACTAGACATAGTAAAAAGTCCAATAATACTTGGTGGAGACTTCAGCTTCCCAATCTGTCCCACACATGATACATCCTCCGGGAATTCCTACATCCGATCTTACCAAATAAGAAATAACTATCAGGCATTGCAGACATTACCCCCTATTTGATACTTCGAGAATAAAAAATCCAACAATAAAAAATTACACCTTCTTCTCAAAGCCGCAGTGCTCCTACACCCAAATTGATTACATTTTTTATGACCAAAACACACTATCTACTCTAGTTGACTCCAAAATACAGCACACAGCCTGGTCTGACCACAGCATGGTGGTCACCACCCTTCTGTGGTCCTCCAAACCAAATCCTCAACAAAACTGCAGACTAAATGACCATATGTTTACAGACCCACTTATACTTGAAGATATCACGAAAAAGACTGAGGAGGTTTTCTTATTTAAAGGGACAGTCAAGTATAAATTAAACTTTCATTATTCAGATAGGACTTTTAATTTTAATTGACTTTCCAATTTTTTATCATCAAATTTGCTTTTTTCTCTTGGTATTCTTAGTTTAAACAAAACATAGGTAGGCTCATATGCTAATTTCTAAGCCTTTGATGGCTGTCTCTTATCACATGCTTTTTATATCTCTTTTCAACACAAAGAGACAGAAAGTACACGTGGGCTATATAGATAACACTGTGTTCAGGCACAGAAAGTTATTTAAGATCTAGCACAATACAATGCTAAATTTAAGACAATAGATAATAAACAGTCACAGTCATGTGATCAGGGGGCTGGAAGAAGGTTCCTAGATACAAGGTAATCACAAAGGTAAAAAGTACATTAATATAACTGTGTTGGTTATGCAAAACTGGGGAATGAGTAATAAAGGGATTATCTATCTGTTAAAACAATAACAATTCTATGGTTGACTGTCCCTTTAATAACCCCACAGACACCTCTGCGGTAAATCATTGGGAAACTACAAATGCTACAATAGGGGAGAACTCATGAAACACACCCACAAGCTACACAAAACAAGAGCTACTCAACACACTACTCTTTCACACAAGTGCACCACCGAGACAGCCCTTAAGATCAACCCAAAATCCCAGCAACTCTTTGCGGAAATGCAACAGGCTAGAGAAAGAGCCCACATGAGGTCCCTAACAACTAAGTCTAAATTTTTTTTATAGAAAGCAATAAGGTTGGTCGACTCATGGCTAGATCCCTTAAAAAACAACAATATAAAAAAACAACAATATAGAACTTTCATATCAAATATCAAAGACCCCCAGGGTCTTACTTTAACAGTAAAGATATAGTTAATACATTTGCAGATTATAATACCTCGTAATATAATATCCCAACAGAGGCCCCCACCACCAAATTTAAGCTTATAGAGGACTACCTTCGACAAACCCCTTTGCCAACCCTTACGAATGATGACTGCTCCATGCTAGATGCACCATTTACCCAACAGGTCTACGAGACTCTATTAAAGCCCTACCATAAGGTAAAGCCCCTGGCCCCGATGGGTTAACTCCCAAATTCTGTCATCTCATGAAATTACAGATTAGCACTCACCTCCTAGATATGTATCACTCCCTGGATCATGATGGCCAATTATCCCCTTCCCTTCTGTAAGCCACAATCTCGGTGATCCCAAAGCCAGGCAGACCTACAGACCTGGTTACAAACTACAGCCCTATCTCCCTTATCAATATTGTCATCAAAATATATGCCAAATTATTAGCCACCCCAATAAACAACATTCTTATACACACTGATCAAGTTGATTTTGTCCCGGGTAGGGAGGCCAAAGATAATACTATTCGTGTTCTGCAGACCCTGTCAATAGCCTCCTCCAAAAAATCCTCACTTATTCTTTTGTCCACCAAGGCAGAAAAAGCTTTTGACAGGGTGGACTGGGACTTTCTCTGGTCCACCCTGTAAATATTTGGATTCACGAATACTTTGATTAATCACATTCAGGTGTTATATAGAGAACCATCCACTAGAATATCCGCAAATTGTACACTTTCCCAGAAAATTCCTATTAATAACGGCACAAGACAGGGTTGCCCACTCTCACCCCTACTTCTTGCACTCACTGTAGAAACTCTAGCAGCACAGGTCAGGAAAAATCCTTTAATCCAAGGAGTAACTTTCTGCCCTATACATCAAAAATGTTTATTATATGCAGACATATTATATTTACACTAAGCTCCCCAATTACCTCTATACCCCCCTCCTCAAAGAGCTCGCAGGCTATAAACGGCCTTCTAACTTTTCCATAAATATGGATAAATCTGACCTGATGCCTTCTGTCACCTCGGATGCAGAGCAGCAATACCTATCATCAAATACTACCTTTCAAATTCGAAACAAACTACACTACCTGGGAATTGACATAACCCCAAATCATGCCCAATTATTCAACCTAAATTACATACCCTTACAAAACTAAACACAAACCACAATGAATAGCTGGCATAACAGGGACAGCTCTCTTAGATGGGGCGCATAATTGCGATTAAAATAGTCTTACTCCCTAAGTTCTTATATGTTTTCCAGGTCCTTCCACTCGAGCTGCCCCTCACATACCTTGTAAAACAGCAAAAAGCATTTGAATTATCTATCTGGTCCCACAAAAGACCAAGTCTCCAAGCGCTCGCTGTATCTCAGTAGAGAAGATTGTGGCCTTGGAGTACAGAACCTCCTTGACTATTACAAATCATCTCACCTAGCGAGAATAGTAGCTTGGAAGCACTCTCATACCAACAAGCCATGGGTCCAAATAGAATTCTTCCTAGCAGGAGGTATACATTTAGGAGACTCCTGCTGGATCCCAAAAAAACACAGGCCATTAAAAGTTTCCACCAACCCCTACATTGTGGCAAACCCTTAATACATGGGACAAATTGTTGTCCTCTCTCACAAAACTATCAGGCCCGATATCACCTCTTACACCCCTGTTAAACATCTCTATGCTCCTACACTCCCAAACATTGAGGGCAAACCATCCAATTTGCGAGTCCATCTATTACTGAACAATGGTCTATTTCAACCACAAATTGAGATAGCCCAACTAATTGCCCCCCCCCTTTCACAAATGGTTTCCATACCTCCAGGCAAGACATGTCATCCTACACAGCCCCCACAAAACCAAATTGACTAGACCACGGACACCCTTTGAATTATTGTGTATTACTCCTGCAATGTCTAAATCCCATATATCAATTATTTACAAACTCTTACGAGGTTCCTTTCCCACTAATAGACCAGCTTATATTGTAAAATGGTAAAAAGAACTTAATATCTCACTAACAGATACCCAATGGAATCACATCTTTAGTGTAACCAAAAAATCATCTATCTCCCTAATGAATCTAACTACAAACTTCTTTCCAGGTGGTATCTCACCCATCATTGCCTACACAGCATATTCCCTAAATCATCCTCACTTGGAGACATTGTGGAGGGACAGGTACACTATCACACATCTGGTGGTCCTGTCCCCGTATCAAAGACTACTGGGGAAAAATTAGCAACTGTATAAATGCAACTTTAGGATCCTTTATTAACCTCTCCCCTACTATAGTATTATTGAACGACACTGCCCCCCATCCCCTGTCTATATCGTAAAAAAACTGCTCTATTGTATGCTGAATTGTGCAAGATGACTTAAATCCGACCCCTCCTACTTATACCATGTGTTTAAAAGAAATGGACCATATTCTAGAGTTAGAAAAACTACATTACACCTTTGTAGGTAAACAAGACTTTATTTCAGATGTTTTATATATTTGGGAACAAAGAGACACAATATAAGACAATACGACACTATACAATAACACAAATAAAGAGGATACATCAACTGCACTAAATGGATAATGGTTACCCTACATTTCTGTAATAGAAAGTACACTATGATAACTTATTGTATTTTTTCACCTTGTTTAAAAAATTTTATTCAAAGTAAATATACTCTGCATATAAGGAAAAGGCCACTCCTAACGGGATTTATACCCGGGAACTCACGTCAATCTGGCGTGTTGGAAACCCCCATTCAAACTCTAGGCCTATTGAGACTTATCAAGACTGTTCAGAGAATTTTACTTACTGTTCTTTTTTGTATTATTTCCTTGTTGAAAATGTTATGCATTTGACAATGTATCTATGACATTTAAAGTGAAGGTAAACTTTGGTGAATGATAGCCCATTTTTTAAAAATACTATTAAAAACAGGGGCACTTTCATTCATCAAAGTTTACAAAGCAGCAGTTTTGTTAAAAAAATTACCTTTTTTTCTTTTTACAGCTAGAGCAGCTTCCCCCACCTAGAGATCCTCTATTCACACGTCAGCAATGACTAATCCTGCTTCCTCCAATCACAGCATGTCCTCAGGCAATGACTACCCTAGGGGGAAAGATGTGATTGGAGGAAGCAGGATTAGTCATTGCTGATGTGTGAAGAGAGGATCTCCGGGTGCGGGAAGCTGCTCTAGCTGTGAAAAGAAAAAAAGGTAAGTTTTTAAAAAAACGGTTGCTTTGTAAACTTTGATGAATGAAAGTGCCGCTGTTTTTAATAGTATTTTTAAAAAACGGGCTTTCATTCACCAAAGTTTACCTTCACTTAAAATCAATAAAACATTTAACTGAAAAAAAAACAGTATATCACTTTGCTATTGATTATTATTGAAGTGCAAAAGGATACAATTATTTTATCATAGAAAATGGACAGCTGAAATGCTTCTTGTGTTCTTTTACTGTATAAGTATAAAGTGCATGAACTTTTAAGAATGTTGATAAAGACTCTTTGTTAACTAATTAAAGCATTCAGGAAATGCTTTTTTAGAAAGTTTATACTATTTTCTCCACCTCCTTCCAACCTTTCAAAATTATAAACATTATCTAAACAAAAATAGGAAGACATAGGAAAGCGTGTATTTAAAATATGAGCCTCTTTCTTTAAAGGAAATATCTACATAAACAAAAAAGCAAATATTATAATCCCATAGTCATCCAAAAGGATAATCGTCTGGGCCTATATCAGAAAACACTGAAAAACAAATCAGAGAATTACCCCCTTACTTTTTATGTGGCTCACTAATTGGAACTACAGTTAGGAGGTGTCTTGTAGAGGTTCTAACTAGCTGCTATTAACCATTTCTGGGGATTAAATCTGTATGAGCAGCAAAGATATGTTGTTTAAAACAGGAAGAAAAAAAACCATATTATGCTTACCTGATAAATTCATTTCTTTCATGGTGGTAAGAGTCCACAATCCATTACTCCTGGAAATTACTCTTCCTGCCACTAGGAGGAGGCAAAGATTCCCAAACCCCAAGAGGTCTATATAACACCTCCCACCTCTATTGTAGTTAGTCTGATGAATAGCCAAGCAAAAAGAGATAGGAAAATGAAAAAGAGCAAAAGAATAAAGGAGCATGGAAAAAAGATGTGCCACAAAAATAAACCAACACCAAAAAATAACAGGGTGGGGTCTCCTGAACTCTTACTACTATCAAATAAATTAATTTATCAACAGGTAAACATAAATTATGTTTTCTTTCATAAAGGTGGTAAGAGTCCATGATCCATTACTCCTGGGAACCAATAAAAAAGCTGTGGAGAGTCCACAAGTAATGAAAAAGATAAGGCAGGATAAAAAAAACTAAATACACAACCCTCTATTTTATTTTATTTTTTCGCACTTAAAATGACCAACAGTCAAAAAATTAAGCAGAAACAACAGCATGAAGAACATTTCTACCAAAGGTTGCTTCCGAAAAAGCAAAAACATCAAAATGGTAGAATTTAATAAAACTATGCAAAGAAGACCAAGTAGCTGACTTGTGAGTTTAATCAAAAGAAGCCTCATTCTTGAAAGCCCAAGAAGTGTCAACTAATCTGGTAGCATGAGCAATAATCTGTTTAGGCGGAGTCTGACCCAAGTAAGCTTCATGACTCAGAGACTTCAACCAAGAAACCAAAGATACAGCAGAAACTTTCTGACCTTGTTTAGAACCAAAAAAAATTAACTAATTGGAAGTCTGTCTGAAATGCGTAGTAAAATCAGCATAATATTTCCGAGCTCTTACCACATCTAGATTATGAAGAAGCCTATCTGAAGAGTTTTTAGGATTAGGACTCAATGAGGGAACAACAATTTTCCTACTTATGTCAGAGGACACAACCTTAGGGGAGAAATCAAATTTGGTTCTCAAAACTGCCATATCTGGATAAAAAAAAAAAAAATAAGATAAGGAGGATCACAAGAAAGAGCAGAAAGCTCAGAAACTCTTCTAGCAGAAGAAATAGCCAGAAGAAACAAAACCTTCAAGAAAATTAGTTTATTGTCTACCTTATGCAGTAGATAACCCAAAGTATTGATCTAGGCCCATTTTGGTATATTTCATGCCACCATTTCACTGCCAAATGTGATCAAATAAAAAAAAATCTTTAACTTTTTCACTAACTTTAGGTTTCTCACTGAAATTATTTACAAATAGCTTGTACAATTATGGCACAAATGGTTGTAAATGCTTCTCTGGGATCCCCTTTGTTCAGAAATAGCAGACATATTTTTTTGGTAATTAGAAGGCCGCTAAATGGCGCTGCGCACGCTACTTGTATTATGCCTTGCAGTGAAGGGGTTAATTGGTTAGCTTGTAGGGTTAATTTTAGCTTTAGTGTAGAGATCAGCCTCCCACCTGACACATCCCACCCACTGATCCCTCCCTGACCCCCCTCCCACTGATCCCTCCCTGACCCCCCTCAAACAGCTCTCTTCCATCTCCACCCCACAATGGTCACCCCCATCTTAAGTTCTGCCAGTACTAAAATAAGTGTTTTTTTTATTTTTTATTATATACTTTTTTTTTTATATACTTTTTACAGTATAGTATCCCCCCCTTACCACCCAACCTCCCTGAGCCCCCCCAAACAGCTCTCTAACCCTCCCCCTCTACCTATTTGCCACCATCTTAGGTACTGGCATCTTACTAAATTGATTCTGTTTGTTACCCATAAGGGAGAAAAGCAGAGACTGAGTCTGTTGTTTATAAATTAGGTTTTACATGAAGGAAACTGCTGTGTTAACCTTTGCATTACATTGAAACATCAGTTGCATTGACGTAGTGGCTTTATTGCAACCCAAGTGATTGGTATCTTGTTTTATAACTGCCCAAAGTCAATAAACAGTGAAAAATAATTGAATTAGCTTATTGAAAATGGCTTTATTGAACCAAACACCTAATAAGATAATGGCTTTAGTGGAATCTAGATCCTTGATTATTAATCAGCTGTCTACTTTCCAATACAAGGAACTTAGAAACTAAGAAATGCATCACAACACAATCGTAAATATATAGTAATATAACGGAGGTCATAGCTACCTAACATATGTTTATATCACACAGGTAACTAAAGACAAAATAAGGCATCTATAGATATATGAAGCCACATTATATTAATATTTGTTTTTTATTTTGAAGCAGATTTTCCTTTTTACTTAAAGGGGCAGTGTACTGCTAAATTTTCTACCATTTATGTTGGTCATAATTATCCATTTTGCAAGCTAGAGTGGTTCATTTACATTTATTCTGCCATTTGGAATAGCTGTTTTTGCCTTTTGTATCCTCACTTATGCTGAAAATTTCAATACTTCAGTACATTATCGCTCCGCACTAACTACGCTCGACTTCAGCTTTTTGTGCATTGGGTAAGTTTTTGCTCGAGCACTAACCCGATGCGTGCAATAAGTCAGTTACAATATTACGACCGCGTTAAAATATTCCCCAATAGAAGTCAAAGGAGCGTGAAAAGTGGAAAAAAACCCTAACACCCAACTCACACGCAAACCAGATTGCATTTTCTCCAGTGCGCTAAAACCGACATGAAAATATAGGAGACGGCCCATTTTTGGTTCAGAAGCTGGGTTACGCTTGCTTATTGGTGGCTAAATGTAGCCACCAATAAGCAAGCACTATCCAGGATGCTGAACGAAAAATGGTCCGGCCCCTAAGCTTTACATTACAGCTTTTTAAACAAAGATAGCAAGAGAACGAAGAAAAAGTGATAATAGGAGTAAATTAGAAAGTTGCTTAAATTTGCATGCTCTATCTGAACCATGAAAGAAAAAAATTGGGTTTAGTATCCCTTTAAGTCTTAGTACAGCCATATATATATCCCAGGCAATTTTATGTTGAAATTCTCTTTATTTTGTTTCCACAGAACAATTTCAATATAGTTAATACACTTTAAAAATAAAAGACATGTTGTCAATGATGATGCATTTCCTCTGTCAAATACAGAAACATTTTACCGATATTAAACTTTATAAATGTTAAAACAATTTGTAAAACATAAACAATAAACTATTCAAACATTAAAGTGTGGTCTTTTTTCGGGTTTGAAAAAATCTAAATACCACCCTCTATGGAGTGTACCGTTTTATGTTCATATCTTGGTTCCTTAAGATAAGTACTCTCTTGTGTAACCTGTACCTGTACTTGTCACTCAACCTGTGAAGAGGTATACATAATCCAGTAAAACCAAATCCTATGAAAGCGATCTGTATTACCTTGAATCCAGGCCACCCTTTCAGACATATTATATATATCATTTATCTTATCTAGAACTTCCTGCCAAGCAGGGGGGTCCCTCTTCCAGTGCCTCGCTATGCACACTCTAGTAGCTGTACATAGAGTTTTAATTAATTTATTGGTTATAGAATTTAGATGTGGGATCTCCTGGTTCAAAATTGCTTGGGGCGTAGTTAGGATTATAGTTTCATCCAGTACTCTACTTAGCAGGTTATTTAATTGAGTCCATGTATCTTTTATTTTATTACAATCCCACCACATATGTCTATATGTACCCTGCTCACCACACCCTATATAGCAAAGCTTAGATTTGGTAAAGGAATAGTGAGAGGTTCTTAAAGATGTTAAGTACCACTGAATTGCTGTCTTCATGCAATTTTCTCTGAGATCTGTGCTTATTAGGCCCCTACTGGAATCAAATAATACTTGATCCCATTCATTTTTTGGGAGAGGAACCCCTCCATCCTCCTCCCATTTCATGGCTACTGCTGACTTAGTGGTGTATTTTATATCTTGGATAGCTATATATAGATTAGATATGATACGTTTTTCTCTAGAAGGGTTTTTACATATATTCTCTAATCTTGTATTCGGGTGCTTGCCTAGAGCTATTTGATACTTGAGGAGATTTGTAAATATACAAACCAGTGTAGCTTTTGTGGGTGCAACTTCTCCGGTAACTGGGTATATGTTGGGATACGAGACTTTTCAATAAAGTCTGCTACCTTATATAAACCTTTATTAGCCCATTTTCCTACTAGTCTATGTATTTCCTTTGGTAGTAAACATCTGATTGGCTTAGTCCATGATTTTAATGGAAGCATCTCTGGGGACTTAGTTATCAATTTCCAGTTTGTCATTGTTTCTAAGGTCGAGGAAAGTCTAAAGCTACGTAGGTCAAAGTCCCTCTCTGGGTCCCATAGGAAGTCGTCTGAGTTTTCTATTCCAGATAAGTCAATTCTTGTCCATATGTTTTGTGTTTGTGTAAAAGTGATGCTTGTGCTATTCTAGCTGCGTGATAGTAATCCATCAGGTTTGGTAGTTCTAGCCCACCTAGTTGTCTATGCCTGGTTAAAATGTATGAGGCTATTCTAACTTTCCCATCTCCTCTCAAAAAAGACAGGAGGTCAGATTGTAGTTTTTGAAGTTCAAGGGAGGGTATTTTAATCGGGAGGGCTCTAAAGAGGTATAGGATTCTAGGAAGTACATTCATTTTAATAGCCGAGAGGCGACCTTACCCTGAGAAAGTGCCCTTTCTCCATATTCCAAGATCCCTTTCAATAGAAGTATATAATGGGACGTAATTTTAGTTTATAGAGTTTGTCATAGGAGTCCGGAATTTTGACACCCAGGTATGTCAGGGAGTTTTTAACCCATTTTATATCAAAGTTAACCTCTATTAATTTTTTTTTGTGTGGGGGGAATGCTGAGGGCAACGCCTTACACTTATCTGTATTAATTTTATACCCTGACATTTCCGAGAAGCCTTGTAGGGTTTGATACAGGTTGGTTAGGGAATGTCATCTGCAAACAGTGAGAGTTTGTATTCTGAATCGTTAATGGTGACCCTACGTATACCTTCAGAGTTCCTAATGCAAGAAGCCAAAGGCTCTATGCACAAGGCAAATAGGTGCGGCAACAAGGGGCAACCCTGTCTAGTACCGTTCTTTATGGCTATAGACCTAAATGGAAAACCCGCCGCACTAATAGTGGCTGTCGGAGTAAATGCCCTTGAGTGCCTGTAGAAATTAACCTCTGAATCCCATTTTAGATAGTATTTCAAACATATATGTCCAGTCAATGCGATTTAACGCCTTCTCCGCATCCAAAAAGAGAAGCAGAGAAGGTGTTCCCTTTTCCTTTAAATATTCCATCAAGTCTACAGTTCTACGAATGTTATCGGGGGCTTCCCTGTCTATAACAAATCCTACCTGGTCTAAATGTACCATGCGAGGAGGAATTGCCTGGAGTCTGTTGGCCAGAATATTTGTGAGAATTTTAATAGCTTGGCTGATCAAATATATTGGCCTGTAGCTCTGGCAGAAGGCCGGATTCTTCCCTGGCTTGGGTATAACTATGATTTTAGCCCTGAGTATATCTGTGGGGATTTCAGTTCCCTGCATAATGTCGTTACAGAATTTCTTCAAATATGGCACAAGAGTTGTTTTGAACAATTTATAATATTAGCTAGATAGAGCATCCGGGCCTGCAGCTTTGCCCAGGCAATTTTAAAGGGACAGTCTACTCCAGAATTTTTTTTGTTTAAAAAAAAATAGACATTCCCTATATTACCCATTCCCCAGTTTTGCACAACCATCAAGGTTATATTAAAGGGACAGTGAACACCATAATTTTTGTTGTTTAAAAAGATAGATAATCTCTTTATTATCCATTTCACAGTTTTGCATAAATAACACAGTTATAATAATACGTTTTACCTCTGTAATTACCTTGTATCTAATTCTCTGCAAACTGCCCCCTTATTTCAGTTCTTTTGACAGACTTTCATTTAAGCCAATCAGTGCTGACTCCTAGGTAACTTCACGTGCGTGAGCTCAATGTTATCTATATGAAACACATGAACTAACGCCCTCTAGTGGTGAAAAACTGTCAAAATGCTTTCAGATTAGAGACGGCCTTCAAGGTCTAAGAAATAAGCATATGACCCTCCTAGGTTTAGCTTTCAACTAAAAATACCAAGAGAACAAAGCAAAATTGGTGATAAAAGTAAATTGGAAAGTTGTTTAAAATGACATGCCCCATTTAAATGATGAAAGTTTTTTTGGACTTGACTGTCCCTTTAATATATTTTTTACCTCTGTGATTACCTTGTATCTAAGCTTCTGCATAGTGCCCCTTATTTCTGTTCTTTTGACAGACTTATTTTAGCCAATCAGTGCTGACTCATACTTCCAAAGTAGTGAGCACAATGTTATCTAGATGACACGCATGAACTAGCACTCTCTAGCTGTGAATTTTTTTTAAAATGCACTGATAAGAGGGCGCCTTCAAGGCCTTAGAAATTAGCATATGTGCTTTCTTAGATTTAGCTTTAAACAAAGAATACCAAGAGAACAAAGCGAATTTGATGACAAACGTAAATTGGAAAGTTGCTTAAAACTGCATGTCCTATCTGAATCATAAAAGTTTAATTTTGACTAGACTGTCCCTTTAAATCCCATTACACTATTTCCTTACTACCCGTATTGTTAGTCTTATCCATGACATGTCTTGTATCCACTTTCAAGAAAAAAATTCAGAACTCTTCTATGTACTTAGATGTACACTGACATATCTTGGGCAACTTAAATGATTGTGCTTTACACTGACTGATACACTACTGGTAAGAAATCCAAACAATGCCTGAATTAAATAGCATTCATTGTTACCTTTTTTTCCCAAGATTGAAATACACAGTATCCCACAAAAGTGAGTACACCCCTCACATTTTTGTAAATATTTTATTATATCTTTTCATGTGACAACACTGAAGAAATTACACTTTACTACAATGTAAAGTAGAGACTATACAGCCTGTACAACAGTGTAAATTTGGTGTCCCCCTCAAAATAACTCAACACACAGCCATTAATGTCTAAACTGTTCGCTACAAAAGTGAGTACACACCTAAGTGGAAATGTCCAAATTGCCATTTTCCCTCCCCGGTGTTATGTGACTCGTTAGTGTTACAAGGTCTCAGGTGTGAATGGGGAGCAGGTGTGTTAAATTTGGTGTTATCGCTCTCACACTCTCATACTGGTCACTGGAAGTTCAACATGGCACCTCATGGCAAAGAACTCTCTGAGGATCTGAAAAAAATAATTGTTGCTCTACATAAAGATGGCCTAGGCTATAAGAATATTGTCAAGATCCTGAAACCGTGCTGCAGCACGGTGGGCAAGACCATACAGCGGTTTCACAGGACAGGTTCCACTCAGAACAGGCCTCGCCATGTTCGACCAAAGAAGTTGAAAGCACATGCTCAGCGTCATATCCAGAGGTTATCTTTGGGAAATTGAAGTATTAGGGCTGCCAGCATTGCTGCAGTGGTTGAAGGGGTAGAGGGTCAGCCTGTCAGTGCTCAGACCATACGCCACACACTGCATCAAATTGGTCTGCATGGCTGTTGTCCCAGAAGGAAGCCTCTTCTAAAGATGATGCACAAGAAAGCCTGCAAACAGTTTGCTGAAGACAAGCAGACTAAGGACAGTGATTACTGGAACCATGTCCTGTGGTCCGATGAGACCAAGATACATTTATTTGGTTCAGATGGTGTCAAGCGTGTGTGGCGGCAACCAGATGAGGAGTACAAAGACAAGTGTGTCTGCCTACAGTCAAGCATGGTGGTGGGAGTGTCATGGTCTGGGGCTGCATGAGTGCTGCCGGCACTGGGGAGCTATAGTTCATTGAGGGAACCATGAATGCCAACATGTACTGTGACATACTGAAGCAAAGCATGATCCGCTCCCTTGGAGACTGGGCCGCAGGGCAGTATTCCAAAAGGATAACGACCCCAAACACACCTCCAAGATGACCACTGCCTTGCTAAAGAAGCTGAGGGTAAAGGTGATGGACTGGCCAAGCATGTCTTCAGACATAAACCCCATTGAGCATCTGTGGGGCATCCTCAAATGGAAGGTAGGGGAGCGCAAGGTCTCTAACATCCACCAGCTCTGTGATGTTGTCATGGAGGAGAGGAAGAGGACTCCAGTGGCAACCTGTGAAGCTCTGGTGAACTCCATGCCCAAGAGGGTTAAGGCAGTGCTGGAAAATAATGGTGGCCACAAAAAATATTGACACTTTGGGCCCAATTTGGACATTTCCACTTAGGGGTGTACTCACGGTTTAGACAATAATGGTTGTGTGTTGAGTTATTTTGAGGGGACAGCAAATTTACACTGTTATACAGGCTGTACACTCACTACTTTACATTGTAGCAGTGTCATTTCTTCAGTGTTGTCACATGAAAAGATGTAATCAAATATTTACAGAAATGTGAGGGGTGTACTCACTTTTGTGGGATACTGTACCTTGTGATTTTTTTTTTTATATTAGTTTTTTTAAATATGAACTTTAGAAAAAGAAAAAGCGCTCTTTTTACAAGCTACATGTAATGGTCTCCTGTGTTCCAGGAACCATAAATATAGTAAGCTCTCCTAGCTGAGGCAGCAATGATGTGTGCAGAAGTACAAAGAATTTAAGCTATTTGTTATATATGCTAACTTAAGTGGCGATATCTTTAAAACATGGAGGTTCTTAACTTAAGACTGAATCACGCATCAATGACGTACATAAATAATGTGTTGGAACAAATATAACATTTTATTTATTTGTAAAGATCCCGTGTAATTTAAGCAACACAGTTTATGAAAATAATGACTGCATAATTAAGATATAAAAAAAACGTAAAAATAAGACAAGTGTATGAAGTTTCCATTAGTAACATGGGCTAGATAAATACAGGACACCTGGCAACCCTAGTACCACAACCAATTGCGCAAGGTGCGGTATCTTGCACTTGGACCCACGCTAAGAATAGTGCACAAACTGGTACAGGTTCAAATCTCCAAATGCAAAATTCCAAAATTCAAAATTATTCCACAATCCAAACTTTTTTTTATTCATATTTTTAAAAAACTACCATTTTCCCCACAAGTAAGTCACAAACTTATCTGCCTGAAACTTTGGTTTGTTTTTTTGTGTTCTAATATGCAAAAGTCTATATATATATTTAAAGGAACACTAAAGTCAAAATTAAACATTTAATGATTCAGATAGAACATGCAGTTTTAAGAGACTTTCCAATTTACTTCTATTATCCCATTTTGCACACTTTTTATATGCACACTTTTTGAGGCACCAGCTCCTTCTGAGCATGTGCACAAGTGCATAGTGTATACGTATACTAGTCTGTGATTGGCTGACGGATGTCACATGATACAAGGGGCTGGCGATTCATCTGCTTGGTTGAAATTCAGAGTGTACATTGTATTTTTATTATGCACATGTTAATGATGCAATTCTACTGTATTGAGTGGTCCTTTAAGTTACCTTTCTGATAATTATAGTACTGTGCTATCTTTCTTATGGTACTATGTATAAAAATGATATAAAACTACCTTTAGTTACATGTATAAGCTGTATTATGACATGTAAATATTGCCTAAATGATTGTTGTTTACACTTGCTCCCATCCCCTCTCCAAGCTGTCCAATTTTACAGATTCAGATATTCCAAAATCCAAACTATTCCGAAATCCAAACCTTTTCCGGTCCCAAGCAGTTTGGATAAAGCGTACCTGTATTACAAGCATATAACGCAGGCAACACTATTAGTAGCAGTTATACCGCTCTAGCTGACATCCAGCTGTTAACGCGCCCTTTGTTATCACATGAACCAAAAAATAATACTTTCAAACAAATATGAGTGCAAAAATAAAAGCGCTATTGATTTAACTTGAGTGACATTAGTGCACAATAGCGCTAATATTTTTGCGCTCCACTTGTAACCTAGCCCATTGTAAATAAAGTATTTCTACTACATTTCTTAATTTTGTGTTTCAAAGAACTGGTCTGTTGCAATTGCATAATGACATTTCAAAAGGGTGATTAGTTTAGGAATTAGCTGAGTATACTATATAAAGTGTGACACTGAGAAAGGGCAGGAGGGAGTAAGAGGGAGTTCGGCTGACATCAGGCTTTCTAGTTAAATTAATGGCGCTTCTGCACTAGGTAATTTTTTTGTGTAAATCCAAACCCAGTGCTTTGGGACCTTATTTGGATATTGCTGCTTTTAAAAGCCTGAGCAGTTCTGAAGTACGAACGCTAGGAGAATATTTCATTTCCAGCTGCTCTCGCTGCTTACAGTATGATGCAAGACCTTCTGCCTTACTTAAATGCCAGAATTCTCAGTTGTTGTGTCAAAGAAAAAAGTATTTCATTGTCAATCTTATGCTTAGAGGCTATGAGCAATGGAAAGGATCCTACATTTTTTTTTGCAAGGTTTGAGCTCCTATATGGCCCCTGAAGACATAATTTGCTCATATTACTTTGATTTTTGTAACTGTTTAACACAGGAAGCATGATGGGAAAAACAGATATAAGGCACTGAAAAATAGCACGAGAGATCTTAAAACAGCTGAAAATCAGCAATATTTATTGTGTATAGGTCTGAACGGATATTACCAATGAATAGTTATGATGTACATAAATAGATATAAATGTAAAAAAATGAGCAAAGTTAAAGCTTAAAGTCTAGTCCAAAATAAACTTTTATGATTCAGATAGAGAATGTAATTTTAAACAATTTTCCAATTTACTTTTATCACCAATTTTGTTTTGTTATCTTGGTATTCTTAGTTGAAAGCTAAACCTAGGAGGTTCATATGCAAATTTCTAAGCCCTTGTGGGACGCCTCTTCACTTAGGGCATTTTGACAGTTTTTCACCACTAGAAGGTGTTAGTTCATGTGTGTCATATAGATAACACTGTGCTCACACACATGGAGTTCAGGTGAGCCAGCTCTGATTGGCTAAAATGGATGTCTCTCAAAAGAACTGAAATAAGGGGGCAGTTTGCAGAGGCTTGGATACAAGGTAATCACAGAGGTAAAAAAGTGTACTTATATAACTGTGTTAGTTGTGCAAAACTAGGGAATTGGTAATAAAGGGATTATCTATTTTTTTTAAACAATAAAAATTCTGGTATAGACCGTCCCTTTAACTTAAAAACAAAAAAAACTTACCAGTACAAATAGCTCCTTTGTGGCCTCCTGTGCTTTCTACTCCCCTCCAAAACTGGGTTCTTATGACTGTATTGTACAGTAATTCACACTCGTGCACATTGGAGTTCAGTGGAAAATAGCGGGGTAAGTGGTGCCTTTGTAGATTTCAAACATAAGAACTTTTTATACAGTAATTGATTGCTGAATTAACAAAAATGTGAAATTATAGTTCAAATCACACTCAACCTCTTAGATGCGCATGACACAAATATTCATCATCCTGGGGGTCACTGCAGATGGTCTCCTTTCCCATTGCTGTCTTCTTCCTACAGGCCCTGTGATGTCACCACACCACTTGGTGACGTCACAAGGGGGCTTTACTACCTGCAAAAGCGGGTGGTTTGAGAAAGGAGGCTAGAGGGCTTTGGATGCCAGTATCTCAGCCCCAAGGCCACTTAGTGGGACAAATGTCACCTCATTTGAAAGAGGGGTCACATGCCCCTGCAGGTGATTGCCATACAATTGGCAAATACCTGTTTAATGCCTACTGACTTTCATCACAATGAAAAATACCTCTCAACTTTGGTTCTATTTTTGGGGCTCTGATGCTTTTTAAAAGGCCTTTATTCCCTACTCATTATAATATATCATAATACCCCAACATTTGAAAGATTAAAGATTTCACATATCAAATAAGTAGTTTCATGTATTTATACCTATGAAGTGATCTCCATAGAAAGACTGATTTTAGGGCTTATTGACATCTGTCTGAAGCAAATAATAAAAAGCCGTGGCTATCCCAAAGGGTAATACTATAAATTGGCAATGCTAATTGTTTATGGCAAAGCAAAGTAACTACCTGTTACTACTTTTTGTAAACATAAAAATAGGCAACTTGCGAGTCTATGGACAATAGAAAATAATTCTTCAGAAACAGGTAGATTACTGTTAGTAAGAATTCCATCTTCCAACCTGCACATTTTTCGCTAACTGTTCAAGTGCCTCAAATCCAGAAATGGTCTCCAGGAACAATTCTTTTTTCCACACCAGAAAAAGCTGCAAATAAAAACCTTTTGCAATGCTCTACTGGCATGAGTTGCTGAAAGACATTGAGGTGGATACATACGCTGTCAGCATTTATTGCACAAGCATTTCTGGTGAAATGCATGTGCAATGCCGCCCCCTGCACATTCATGGACAATCGGCCGCTAGCAGGGGGTGTCAATCATCCCAATCATATCCGATCAGGATGATTGCTGTCCGCCACCTCAGGAGGTGGTGGCGGATGGGTTAAGGAGCAGCGGCCTTACGACCGCTGCTTCTTAACTTTTATTTCCGGCGAGCCTGAAGGCTTTCGCGGAAACAGCTGCATTCGCAGCTTATTAAATATACCTAGCATCTCAATAAAGTTTGGTCACAAATTGCTTATCGCTGACATCTTGCCTGGATCTGCAGGAAAAGGAGAAATTCCAGGCTAGTATTAACCACTGATTTAGTATTAAAGGGACATTAAACACTAAATAAATAGATAGAATGTGTTCA
The DNA here is from genome assembly GCF_027579735.1 of Bombina bombina. Taxonomy (NCBI): domain Eukaryota; kingdom Metazoa; phylum Chordata; class Amphibia; order Anura; family Bombinatoridae; genus Bombina; species Bombina bombina. Next base: position 126,724,181 of record NC_069499.1, read on the forward strand.
AAGAATAGATTTGTCTGAGAATAACATGCATTTTTTAAAGTTTCATTATCTGTTTAAACAGTGATAACATAAGTGTAAAGTTTAGGGCTCCATGTACTAAGCCGTCAATACATCCATCATTGTAGACGCGGATAAACTCGCCGTTACTCACCGCGGGCGAAATGGTGTCCGCTGTCCCTATATACTAATAATCCCCCAATAAATAGACACATCTAGCCCGCCGCGAGCAGTGGCGGATTATTGATAAATTTGACGCCTCGCTCGCCGCGACTAAGCTGATGTACTTAACTTTCAGTTGAATTGTCTGGCCAATTATTAACACGTGACATGCAAGGTGTCACGAACGTCATCGTAGTCGCGGGAATAGAATTTTGCTCCTATAAAAGTTAAACTTATCTAAACAACTTTATTATTGTTCAAAATTTTTTGAAGAGTGATTACAGAGCGTTATTTTTGTAATATTTATTTACAAATTGGATATGGCTTCATCTGGATCTGAAACCACTTCAAAATCCAAGAATCCTCACTTTTCGCATCAGCAAAACGTCGTTTTGATTGACATGATTATTGACTCTTATGATTATTTGTTTGGATGTCGTGTCAAACAGACAAATTTTTCGAGGAGGCAGCAGATCTGGCAAAGGATAAGCGATGCCGTTAGTGCCCAGGGTCCTGGAAAAAAAGGATGTCGATCAGCTGAAGAAGCGTTACAACGACATTAAACGTTTCGCCAAAGCTAAATTGGCCAGAGAAAAAAATTCGGCACGTGCTACCGGAGGTGGACCAGCATATGTTGCCGACCTCAATGACTATGAGCAGAAGCTTGTTCAGCGTCTAGGACCAGAGATCATCACTGGCATAACGGATGATTGACACAATACACAATTACACAATACAATGAATTACCATCAGCTATGGAGGGATTACATTACACTAATCACATTATGTAAAAGAGTGAGAGCAGCTATAGACACTAGTGTGATGTCACAAAGACAATGTATTACCTATAATATATTGTCTGTAATAACTTTGATTATAAATTTTTATTTATTTGAAACCTTTGATAATTGAAGAGCAACAACTGTTATGTATTTAACTGTTTATCAAGAGTGATTTTTAATAACCTTAATTGTTAAAAAAAAGTAGAAGACAAGTTAATAAAGAAAGTTTTTTATTGATCAACTGAAAACAGGAATTTTAATCTTCAAAATATTGTTCGGAAACCATGTCCCTTGTTGCCATACCACGCCTATTAGCTTGTTCTACACATATTTCTTCTGTTAAATCATCAGCATCTATGGTATTTTCATCTTCTAATGGACAGCCTCTTTTTATTGCTATATTGTGCAGTATGCAGCAAACCAATATCATTTTTTGCAACTTTCTCAGGTGCATACTGCATAGCACCACCAGAACGATCAAGACCATCGAAAACGCATTTTCAAAAGACCGAAAGTCCTCTCAATTATCCCCCCTGGTAGATCGGTGAGCTTCATTGAACGTACTTGACTTCTGGTCTGTGGGTTGTTATAGGGAGTCAACAGCCATTCTGTATATGAGTAGCCTCCATCTCCTAATAGAAGATATAATAAATATAAATATTAATATAAAAATAATTATAACGATTGACAACTATACAATACAAATTTAAAATATACAGATTACTCTTTAATTACAGTCGACAAATTGGGCGCAATTTATGTACATGGAAATGAGAGACAAATTAGACGCCAGTTATGCTTACCTAGAAGCCATCCTTCAGGCATATTTCCGTCCTCGAACTTCCGGTATAAGCCAGTCTGCCTTAAGATGTAAGAATCATAACACGAGCCTGGAAAGTTTGAACGGACACTGATAATCCTCATGTTGGGGTCACAGACCATCTGGACATTCAAGGAATGGAAATGCTTTCTATTCCTATAGATCTCCTCACAAGCTTGAAGTGGTCTTACAGCAACATGGGTACAGTCTATGGCACCTAGGACATTGGGCATCCCAGCCATCCTATAGAAATTGGACTTTATAGATTGACATTCTTCAGGGGTAGATGGCAAACAAACATATCGATGAAAAATAACCATCATAGCCCCAATGACTTTGGATAAGTGGCGTGAGAAAGCAGATTGACTCATTCCAATAATGACGCTAGAAACTGCCTGAAAGGAGCCTGTTGCTATAAAATGCAATGCAGCTAATAGTTTCAGAAGTCCCGGAATAGCTTGTGAACGAGCCGTCATCGGCTCCAAATGATCTTCAATCTCTCGATACAGGTGTAATATGGATTCACGATCAAGCCTGAATCTCCTTATGATCTCTCGGTCAGAAAGGCCATGCAAACCAGCCTGTGGAAGGAATACACGGGGGACACAAACTCTCCTTCTTCGAACCAATCGATTAGCGACATTTCCAGTATTCTGTCTTCTAGACCGCATTTGCATCACACAGAGAATAAACAAATACAGAAGTGTCTCCATAGCTGCCGAAATGAACAATGTAAGTACAATGCTGATATTACTGCCTTTTATATATGTCTAGACTGGCGTCTAGAGTGACTTTCCTATTGTTTTGTACCTTGCCCGACACCTAAAAGGTGGCGAGGCAAAAGTAATGAGGTGGGAGCGGAAATTGTCGCCAGCGGACAAATAGATTTTTTAGTACATTCGTTTTTGGCGAGTTGGCGGTCAAATGTGTGTAATTACAGTGAAAAATGGAGAGGTAGCGAGGTTTGGCGGATAAGTACGCTCGCAATTTTAAATATGCGAGTTTGAACATAGTTGACGACTTTGTACATATCAGTTTGCGAGTTTTGACGCGAGATTTGTTGCGGGTAGCTCGCTGACTGCTTAGTACATGGAGCCCTTAGTGTCTATAAAAAAAGGGGAGCTGCCATGTTGCAATGTAGGTTACCTTCTCTGCTGTGGCCAATTAGGGACAGTTATAAATAGGTCACTAGAGTGTGGAATATAACAGTGTTGTGCACTTCCATTTCTAACAGGAACTGAAAAGCTCACAATTTTAGAATGGAATTGCAGGAAAAGGAGAACAAATAAATAATGAAAGTCTATTGCAAAGTTTTTTTTATAAATACAATTTAACATTTTATATTACCATCTCAAAATGTTTAATGTCCCTTTAAAGGGACATGAAACCCATTTTTTTATTTCATGATTTAGATAGAGCATGTCATTTTAAACAACTTTCTAAATTACCTCTATTATAAAATGTTCTTCATTCTCTTTGCATCTTTTGTTGAAAAGAAGGGAGGTAAACTCAGGAGCTTGCTTTGTCTGGAACACTATATGGCAGCAGTATTGCTATAATGTTATCCATTTACAAGACCACTAAATGGCAGCACTATTTCCTACCTAGGTATCTCTTCAATAAAAAAATGCTATGAGAACAAAGCAAATTAAATAAAATAATTAAATTGGAAACATTTTTAAATTTGTATGATGTAACTTTCTGCAGACCTCCAAGAAAGGGCATAATACCAATCACTACTGAAGTTGCACATAAAAACAGACAAATTAGAGGCCCAGGTTTTAGTAGCTTTTAAACACAGAGGACATAGCCAATATAGGATGGAATAAAGCTCCAAGTTGCAAATATAACTTTTTAAGAAAATATTCCATTATTTTTCCCATTACATCACAAAAGGTTCCACTATCATCAATAGGTAAAGCAATGCTCTTAGACAATCTAGTTATAGCAGCATCCACTTTAGATGGAGAGGAAAACAAATTTGAGATAGAATTAGGCAAGAGAAAATTGTTGTATAATTTTCAGAAACTAACCGTTTATCACTCTGAAAAAGTTCCTCTAGAGAAAACATAATTTATGTTAGAACTTACCTGATAAATTCATTTCTTTCATATTGGCAAGAGTCCATGAGCTAGTGACGTATGGGATATACAATCCTACCAGGAGGGGCAAAGTTTCCCAAACCTCAAAATGCCTATAAATACACCCCTCACCACACCCACAATTCCGTTTAAGGAATAGCCAAGTAGTGGGGTCAAAAAATAAGGAGTAAAAAAGCATACAAAACGAGGAACTGGAAATATAATTTTGCTTTTTATACAAAAATTATAGCCACCATAAAAAGGGTGGGCCCTCATGGACTCTTGCCAATATGAAAGAAATGAATTTATCAGGTAAGTTCTTACATAAATTATGTTTTCTTTTATGTAATTGTCAAGAGTCCATGAGCTAGTGACGTATGGGATAGAAATACCCAAGATGTGGGAGACCACAGAAGAGTCACAAGAAATGGAGGGATACAGTAAAAACAGCTATTTCTGCTAAAAAAAAATTAAATCCACAAAAAAATAAGTCTTTCTTATAAATTTCAAGAAAAAACCTTAAATCATAAGCAAAAGAATCAAACTGAGACAGCTGCCTGAAGAACTTTTCTACCAAAGACTGCTTCAGAAGAAGCAAATACATCAAAATGGTAAAATTTAGTAAATGTATGCAAAGAATACCAAGTTACTGCTTTGCAAATCTGATCAACTGAAGCTTCATTCTTAAAAGCCCAAGAAGTGGCGACTGATCTAGTAGAATGAGCTGTAATTCTCTGAGGCGGAGACTGTCCCGCCTCCAAATAAGCCTTGTGAATCAAAAGCTTTAACCAAGATGCCAAATAAATGGCAGAGGCTTTCTGACCTTTTCCTAGGACTAGAAAATACAACAAATAGACTAGAAGTCTTCCTGAAATCTTTAGTAGCTTCGACATAATATTTTAAAGCTCTTACAACATCCAAAGAATGTAAAGATCTTTCAAGAGTATTCTTGGGATTAGGACCACAAGGAAGGAACAACAATTTCCCTACTAATGTTGTTAAAATTCACAACCTTAGGAACAAATTTAAACGAAGTCCGCAAAACAGCCTTATCCTGATGGAAAATCAGAAAAGAAGAGAGCAAACAATTCAGAAACTCTTCTAGCTGAAGAGATATCCAAAAGAAAACAACACTTTCCAAGAAAGTAGTTTAATATCCAAAGAATGCATAGGCTCAAGAAGGAGGAGCCTGCAAAGCCTTCAAAACCAAATTAAGACTCCAAGGAGGAGAGATTGATTTAACAACAGGGTTGATATGAACCAAAGGCCTGAACAAAACAGTGAATATCAGGAAGTTTAGCAATCTTTCTATGAAATAAAACAGAAAGAGCAGAGATTTGTCCCTTCAAGGTACTTGCAGACAAACCTTTATCCAAACCATCCTGAATAAACTATAAAATTCTAGGAATCCTAAAAAAATGCCAAGAGAATTTATGAGAAAAACACCATGAAATATAGGTTTTCCAAACCCGATAATAAATCTTCCTTGAAACAGACTTACGAGCCTGTAGCATAGTATTAATCACTGAGTCAGAGAAACCTCTATGACTAAGTACTAAGCGTTCAATTTCCATACCTTCAAATTTAGCGATTTGAGATCCTGATGGAAAAACGGCCCTTGAGACAGAAGGTCTGGCCTTAAAGAAAGCGGCCAAGTTTGGCAACTGGACATCCGGACAAGATCCGCATACCAAAACCTGTGAGGCCATGCTGGTGCTATCAGAAACACATGCGATTGTTTAAATATGATCTTGGAGATCACCCTTGGAAGAAGAACTAGAGGCGGAAAAATGTAAGCAGGTTGGTAAAACCAAGGAACTGCTAATGCATCCACCATCTCCGCCTGAAGATCCCTGGACCTGGAAAGGTACCTGGGAAGCTTCTTGTTTAGATGGGAAGCCATCAGATCTATTTTGGGGAGACCTCACATCTGACAAAATACATCTGGATGGAGAGACCGCTACCCTGGATGTAAAGACTGACGACTGAGATAATCTGCTTCCCAATTGTCTACACCTGGGATATGTATCGCAGAAATTAGACAGGCGTTGGATTCCACCCAAGAAAGTATCCAAGATACTTCTTTCATCGCTAAAGGACTGCGAGTCCCCCCTTGATGATTGACATATGCCACAGTTGTGATATTGTCTGTCTGAAAACTAATTAATAATTCTCTCTTTAATAGCAGCCAAGCCTGAAGAGCCCTGAAAATAGCATGGATTTCTAAAATATTGATTGGTAACCTCGCCTCTAGAGGATTCCAAACTCCTTGTGCTGTCAGAGACCCCCAGACAGCTCCCAACTTGTGAGACTTGCATCTGTTGAAATCACAGTTCAGGCAGGACGAACAAAAGAGGCCCCTTGAATAATCCAATGATGGTCTAACCACCAGGACAGAGAGAGTTGAATGTTGGGATTTAAGTATATCAACTGTGATATCCGAGTATAATCCCTGCACCATTGATTCAGCATGCAAAGCTGCAGAGGTCACATATGAAAACGAGCAAAGGAGATCACGTCCAATGCTGCAGTCATGAGACCTAAAACTTCCATGCACATAGCCACTGAAGGGAATTGTCTCTTATCTGTTAAAGACAGAGTCATGGACACTGAATCTATCTGGAAACCTAAAAAGGTGACCCTTGTCCGAGGAATCAAGAAACTTTTTGGTAAATTGATCCTCCAACCATATATTTGAAGAAACAACACAAGTTGATGTGTGTGAGATTCTGCTAAATGAAAAGATTGAGCCAGTACGAAGATATTGTCCAAATAAGGAAACACCACAATACCCTGCCCTCTGATTACAGATAGAAGGGCACGAGAACCTTCAAAAAGATTCTTGGAGCTGTTGCTAGGCCAAATGGAAGAGCAACAAACTGGTAATGCTCGTCTAGAAAAGAGAATCTCGGAAACCGATAGTGTCTGGATGAATCGGAATATGAAGATATGCATCCTGTAAGTCTATTGAGGACATGTAATGACCTTTCTGAACAAAAAGGCAGAATAGTCCTTATAGTCACCATCTTGAAAGTTGGGACTCTTACAAAATGATTCAAAAACTTCAGATCCAGAACTGGTCTGAAAGAATTTTCCTTCTTTGGGACAATGAATAGATTTAAATAAAAACCCAGACCCTGTTCCAGAATTGGAACTGGTACAATACTCCTGAAAGCTCTAGATCTGAAACACACTTCAGAAAAGCCTGAGCTTTCACAGGCTTTGTTGGAATGTGAAAAAGAAAAAAATTCTGAAACCTATTTGATACCCCTGAGAGACAATATTCTGAATCCAATGATTCTGAATGGAACCTGCACAAACGTCTTGAAATAATTTAAATCTGCCGCTCACCAGCAGAATTGGATCGAGGGCTGCACCTTCATGCAGTCTTGGGGGCTGTATTTGGTTTCTTGTACGGCTTGGATTTATTCCAACTCGAGGATGGCTTCCAATTGAAACCAGAGTCTTTAGGGGAAGGAGTGGTTTTCTGTTCTCTATTCTGATGAAAGGAACAAAAACGATTAGAAGCTTTAGATTTGCCTTTAGACTTTTTATCTTGAGGCAAAAAACTCCCTTCCCCCAAGTAATAGTGGAAATAATAGAATCCAACTGGGAACCAAACAAATTATTACCCTGGAATGATAGAGATAATAACCTAGACTTAGATACCATGTCAGCATTCCATGATTTGAGCCATAAAGCTCTTCTAGCTAAAAAAGCCAAAGACCTAGATTTAACATCAATCTTGATGATATCAAAAATAGCATCACAGATAAAATGATTAGCATGCTGAAGCAAATGAACAATGCTATGCAAATCAGAGTCCTTTTTTCCCGTTGTGCTAAGCTATCCAACCAAAAAGTTGATGCAGCCGCAACATCAGCCATAGAAATGGCAGGTCTGAGCATATAGCCAGAATGCAAATAAGCTTTCCTTAGATAAGATTTAATCTTCCTATATAAAGGATCCTTAAAATAAGTACTATCTTCCATAGGAATAGTAGTATATTTAGCAAGAGTAGAAATAGCCCCATCAACCTTAGGGACTTTTCCCAAAACTCTTATTTAGCCACTGGCAAAGGATACAACTTTTTTAAACCTTTTAGAAGGAACAAAAGAAGTACCAGGCTTAGATCATTCCTTAGCAATCCCATCAGAAATAGCATCAGGAACAGGAAAAACCTCAGGAGTAGTCACAGGAGGTTTATAGACAGAATTTAAACGTTTACTGGATTTATTATCAAGAGGACCAGACTCCTCAATATCCAAAGTTATTAACACTTCTTTTAACAAAGAACGAATATACTCAATCTTAAAACGATAAGATGATTTATCAGTGTCAATGTCTGAAGTAAGATCTTCTGAGTCAGAGAGATCCTCATCAATGGAGGATATATCAGTATGTTGCCGGTCATTACAAATTTCATCAGAATTAAGAGAAGTTCTAAAAAACATAATTTATGTAAGAACTTACCTGATAAATTCATTTCTTTCATATTAGCAAGAGTCCATGAGCTAGTGACGTATGGGGATATACATTCCTACCAGGAGGGGCAAAGTTTCCCAAACCTCAAAATGCCTACAAATACACCCCTCACCACACCCACAATTCAGTTTAACGAATAGCCAAGAAGTGGGGTGATAAAAAAGTGCGAAAGCATATAAAATAAGGATTTGGAATAATTGTGCTTTATACAAAAATCATAACCACCACAAAAAAAGGGCGGGCCTCATGGACTCTTGCTAATATGAAAGAAATGAATTTATCAGGTAAGTTCTTACATAAATTATGTTTTCTTTCATGTAATTAGCAAGAGTCCATGAGCTAGTGACGTATGGGATAATGATTACCCAAGATGTGGATCTTTCCACACAAGAGTCACTAGAGAGGGAGGGATAAAATAAAGACAGCCAATTCCTGCTGAAAATAATCCACACCCAAAATAAAGTTTAATGAAAAACATAAGCAGAAGATTCAGACTGAAACCGCTGCCTGAAGTACTTTTCTACCAAAAACTGCTTCAGAAGAAGAAAATACATCAAAATGGTAGAATTTAGTAAAAGTATGCAAAGAGGACCAAGTTGCTGCTTTGCAAATCTGATCAACCGAAGCTACATTCCTAAACGCCCAGGAAGTAGAAACTGACCTGGTAGAATGAGCTGTAATCCTCAGAGGCGGAGTTTTACCTGACTCAACATAGGCAAGATGAATTAAAGATTTCAACCAAGATGCCAAAGAAATGGCAGAAGCTTTCTGGCCTTTTCTAGAACCGGAAAAGATAACAAATAGACTAGAAGTCTTTCGGAAAGACTTAGTAGCTTCAACATAATATTTCAAAGCTCTAACAACATCCAAAGAATGCAATGATTTCTCCTTAGAATTCTTAGGATTAGGACATAATGAAGGAACCACAATTTCTCTACTAATGTTGTTGGAATTCACAACTTTAGGTAAAAATTCAAAAGAAGTTTGCAACACCCGCCTTATCCTGATGAAAAATCAGAAAAGGAGACTCACAAGAAAGAGCAGATAATTCAGAAACTCTTCTGGCAGAAGAGATGGCCAAAAGGAACAAAACTTTCCAAGAAAGTAATTTAATGTCCAATGAATGCATAGGTTCAAAGGGAGGAGCTTGAAGAGCTCCCAGAACCAAATTCAAACTCCAAGGAGGAGAAATTGACTTAATGACAGGTTTTTATACGAACCAAAGCTTGTACAAAACAATGAATATCAGGAAGAATAGCAATCTTTCTGTGAAAAAGAACAGAAAGAGCAGAGATTTGTCCTTTCAAGGAACATGTAGACAAACCCTTATCTAAACCATCCTGAAGAAACTGTAAAATTCTCGGTATTCTAAAAGAATGCCAAGAAAAATGATGAGAAAGACACCAAGAAATATAAGTCTTCCAGATTCTAGATACAGATTTACGAGCCTGTAACATAGTATTAATCACAGAGTCAGAGAAACCTCTTTGACCAAGAATCAAGCGTTCAATCTCCATACCTTTAAATTTAAGGATTTCAGATCCTGATGGAAAAAAGGACCTTGTGAACAGAAGGTCTGGTCTTAACGGAAGAGTCCACGGTTGGCAAGAGGCCATCCGGACAAGATCCGCATACCAAAACCTGTGAGGCCATGCCGGAGCTACCAGCAGAACAACGAGCATTCCTTCAGAATCTTGGAGATTACTCTTGGAAGAAGAACTAGAGGCGGAAAGATATAGGCAGGATGATACTTCCAAGGAAGTGATAATGCATCCACTGCCTCCGCCTGAGGATCCCGGGGATCTGGACAGATACCTGGGAAGTTTCTTGTTTAGATGAGACGCCATCAGATCTATTTCTGGAAGTTCCCACATTTGAACAATCTGAAGAAAAACCTCTGGGTGAAGAGACCATTCGCCCGGATGCAACGTTTGGCGACTGAGATAATCCGCTTCCCAATTGTCTATACCTGGGATATGAACCGCAGAAATTAGACAGGAGCTGGATTCCGCCCAAACCAAAATTCGAGATACTTCTTTCATAGCCAGAGGACTGTGAGTCCCTCCTTGATGATTGATGTATGCCACAGTTGTGACATTGTCTGTCTGAAAACAAATGAATGATTCTCTCTTCAGAAGAGGCCAAAACTGAAGAGCTCTGAAAATTGCACGGAGTTCCAAAATATTGATCGGTAATCTCACCTCCTGAGATTCCCAAACTCCTTGTGCCGTCAGAGATCCCCACACAGCTCCCCAACCTGTGAGACTTGCATCTGTTGAAATTACAGTCCAGGTCGGAAGCACAAAAGAAGCCCCCCTGAATTAAACAATGGTGATCTGTCCACCACGTTAGAGAGTGTCGAACAATCGGTTTTTAAAGATATTAATTGAGATATCTTTGTGTAATCCTTGCACCATTGATTCAGCATACAGAGCTGAAGATGGTCGCATGTGAAAACGAGCAAAGGGGATCACGTCCGATGCAGCAGTCATAAGACCTAGAATTTCCATGCATAAGGCTACCGAAGGGAATGATTGTGACTGAAGGTTTTCGACAAGCTGAAATCAATTTTAGACGTCTCTTGTCTGTTAAAGACAGAGTCATGGACACTGAATCTATCTGGAAACCCAGAAAGGTTACCCTTGTCTGAGGAATCAATGAACTTTTTGGTAAATTGATCCTCCAACCATGATCTTGAAGAAACAACACAAGTCGATTCGTATGAGATTCTGCTAAATTAAAAGACTGAGCAAGTACCAAGATATCGTCCAAATAAGGAAATACCACAATACCCTGTTCTCTGATTACAGACAGAAGGGCACCGAGAACCTTTGTAAAAATTCTTGGAGCTGTAGCTAGGCCAAACGGCAGAGCCACAAACTGGTAATGCTTGTCCAGAAAAGAGAATCTCAGGAACTGATAATGATCTGGATGAATCGGAATATGCAGATATGCATCCTGTAAATCTATTGTAGACATATAATGCCCTTGCTGAACAAAAGGCAAGATAGTCCCTTACAGTTACCATCTTGAACGTTGGTATCCTTACATAACGATTCAATATTTTTAGATCCAGAACTGGTCTGAAGGAATTCTCCTTCTTTGGTACAATGAAGAGATTTGAATAAAACCCCATCCCCTGTTCCGGAACTGGAACTGGCATAATTACTCCAGCCAACTCTAGATCTGAAACACAATTCAGAATTGCTTGAGCTTTTCACTGGATTTTACTGGGACACGGGAAAGAAAAAATCTCTTTGCAGGAGGTCTCATCTTGAAACCAATTCTGTACCCTTCTGAAACAATGTTCTGAATCCAAAGATTGTGAACAGACTTGATCCAAATTTCTTTGAAAAAACGTAACCTGCCCCCCTACCAGCTGAGCTGGAATGAGGGCCGCACCTTCATGAGGACTTAGAAGCAGGCTTTGCCTTTCTAGCAGGCTTGGTTTATTCCAGACTGGAGATGGTTTCCAAACTGAAACTGCTCCTGAGGATTGAAGGATTAGGTTTTTGTTCTTTGTTGAAACGAAAGGAACGAAAACGATTATTAGCCCTGTTTTTTACCTTTAGATTTTTTATCCTGTGGTAAAAAAGTTCCTTTCCCACCAGTAACAGTTGAGATAATAGAATACCAACTGAGAACCAAATAATTTGTTACCCTGGAAAGAAATGGAAAGTAGAGTCGATTTAGAAGCCCATATCAGCATTCCAAAGTCTTAAGCCATAAAGCTCTTCTAGCTAAAATAGTTAGAGACATATACCTGACATCAACTCTGATAATATCAAAAAATGGCATCACAGATAAAATTATTAGCATGCTAAGAATAATAATATCATGAGAATCATGATGTGTTACTTGTTGCTGCTATAAGGTTTCCAACCAAAAAGTTGAAGCTGCAGCAACATCAGCCAAAGATATAGCAGGTCTAAGAAGTTACCTGAACACAGATAAGCTTTTTCTTAGAAGGATTCAATTTTTCCTATCTAAAGGATCCTTAAACGAAGTACCATCTGACGTAGGAACTAGTAGTACGTTTAGCAAGGGTAGAAATAGCCCCATCAACTTTAGGGATTTTGTCCCAAAATTCTAATCTTGTCAGACGGCACAGGATATAATTGCTTAAAACGTTTAGAAGGAGTAAATGAATTACCCAATTTATCCCATTCTTTGGAAATTACTGCAGAAATAGCATTAGGAACAGGAAAAACTTCTGGAATAACCACAGGAGATTTAAATACCATAACCAAATGTTTAGAATAGTATCAAGAGGACCAGAATCATCTATTTCTAAAGCAATTAGTACTTCTTTAAGTAAGAACGAATAAATTCCATTTTAAATAAATATGAAGATTTATCAGCATCAATCTCTGAGACAGAATCCTCTGAACCAGAAGAGTCATCAGAATCAGAATGATGATGTTCAATGTAAAAATTCATCTGTAGGGAGAGAAGTTTTAAAAGATTTTTTACGATTTACTAAGAAGGAGAAATAACAGACATAGCCTTCTTGATGGATTCAGAAACAAAATCTCTTATGTTATCAGGAACATTCTGCACCTTAGATGTTGAAGGAACTGCAACAGGCAATGGTACTATTACTAAAGGAAATATTATCTGCATTAACAAGTTTTGTCATGACAATTAATACAAACAACAGCCGGAGAAATAGCTACCAAAGTTTACAGCAGATACACTTAGCTTTGTAGATCCAGCACTAGACAGCGATTTTCCTGTAGTATCTTCTGACTCAGATGCAACGTGAGACATCTTGCAATATGTAAGAGAAAAAACAACATATAAAGCAAAATTGATCAAATTCCTTAAATGACCAGTTTCAGGAATGGGAAAAAATGCCAAAGAACAAGCTTCTAGCAACCAGAAGCAATGAAAAATGAGACTTAAATAATGTGGAGACAAAAGCGACGCCCATATTTTTTAGCGCCAAATAAGACGCCCACATTATTTGGCGCCTAAATGCTTTTGGCGCCAAAAATGACGCCACATCCGGAAACGCCGACACTTTTGGCGCAAAATACCGTCAAAAAATTACGCAACTTCCGCGACACGTATGACGCCGGAAACGGAAAATATTTTTTGCGCCAAAAAAGTCAGCGCCAAGAATGACGCAATAAAATGAAGCATTTTCAGCCCCCCCGCGAGGCCTAACAGCCCACAGGGAAAAAGAGTCAACTTTTTGAAGGTAAGAAAAAATGATTAATTCAAAATGCATTATCCCAAATATGAAACTGACTGTCTGAAAAAAAAGGAATGGTTGAACATTCTGAGTCCAAGGCAAATAAATGTTTGAATACATATATTTAGAACTTTATAAACAAGTGCCCAACCATAGCTTAGAGTGTCACAGAAAATAAGATTTACATACCCAGGACACTCATCTACATGTTTGTAGAAAGCCAAACCAGGTACTGAAACGAGAATCAGCAGAGGTAATGGTATTATAAAGAGTATAATCGTCGATCTGAAAAGGGAGGTAAGAGATGAATCTCTTACGACCGATAACAGAGAACCTATGAAATATGACCCCGTAGAAGGAGATCACTGCATTCAAATAGGCAATACTCTCCTCACATCCCTCTGACATTCACTGCACGCTGAGAGGAAAACCGGGCTCCACTTGCTGCGGAGCGCATATCAACGTAGAATCTAGCACAAACTTACTTCACCACCTCCATCGGAGGCAAAGTTTGTAAACCTGAATTTGTGGGTGTGGTGAGGGGTGTATTTGTAGGCATTTTGAGGGTTGGGAAACTTTGCCCCTCCTGGTAGTAATGTATATCCCATACGTCACTAGCTCAGGACTCTTGCTAATTACAGAAAGAAAGACCTTTTACGTTTATTTTGAAGGCGGTTATAGCAGCCATAACCTTCTGTATTGCATCAGCAATATAATTTTTCATATCAACAGGGATATCATGTACTTTAGATGTTGAAGGAACAACAGATACTGTACTAGCACTAATGGAAACATTTTCTGCATGCAAAAGCTTATCATGACAACTGTACATACTACAGCTGGAGATATAATTTCCACTAGCTTAACAACAGATACACTAGCTTTGGTAGAACTGTGTTCATGCAGCAACTTTTGAGACAGGATCAGATTGAGACATTTTGTAAAATGTAAAAAAAGAAAAAATAACATTAAACAGAAATATCTTATTTCCCCACATAGCAGTTTCAGGAATGGTAAAAAATGCAAATGCTAAAATTGGCAAAAAAAAAAGCAAATAGCATAGCCCTCTGAGCATCAAGAAGGCAAGGAGGATATAGGAAGTGAGGTAAAATAAAACTAAATTTTTTTGGCGCCAAGTATGATGCACGATGCAAAAAGGAAGCTGAGAATTTTGGCGCCAACAAACTTCCGGAAATGACGCAACTCGCGTCATAAACAAACACAATTTTGCACCAAACAACCTAGCGTCAACGAAGACGCAGGAAATACGAACTTGCATCATGACAGACGCACATTCGCTCCCCAAAAAATTTCTCGTGCCAAGAATGACGCAATAACAGCATTTTGCACCCTCGCGGAGCCTAATTTGCCCGCAAGTTTTCTAAAGAAAAAACAAGTCAAATTGAAAAAAAGACTCTACCCCAAGTAAGACAAACTTCCTAAAACATGATTCCCATAACAAAACTGATGGACCTGACTCATGGCAAATATAAGTAAAATACATATATTTAAAACTTTATATTTAATACATAAAGCACCAAACCATAGCTGAGTGTGTCTTAAATAATGATACATACTTACCGAAAGATAACACATCCACATATAGCAGATAGCCAAACCAGTACTGAAAGCTATCAGCAGAGATAATGGGGTATATATCATCGATCTGAAAAGGGAGGTAGGAGATGAATCCCTACGAGCCGATAACAGAGAACCCTTGAATAGATTTCCGCGAGGAAAACCATAAAATCAAATAGGCAATACTCTCTTCACGTCCCTCTGTCAAACACTCTGAGAGGAATTGGGCTCAGAATGCTTAGAAGCACTTATCACAGAAGCAAATCATAAAAATGAAGCACAAACTTACTTCACCACTTCCATAGGGAGGCAAAGTTTGCAAAATTGAATTGTGGGTGTGGTGAGGGGTGTATTTATAGGCATTTTGAGATTTGGGGAAACTTTGACTTCCGTCCTAGGATGGATTGTATATCCCCATACGTCACTAGCTCATGGGACTCTTGCCAATTACATGAAAGAAATAGCTGCTTTAGGTAGTCAGATGCAGGAAATTATTCTAAGAATGCAGGTAGTAGGGTTTAAACCAATCAAAGGAAGTAGGAGGAGCATCATCCACAACACCACGTTTTTTTAATGAATGTTATGGAATTAGGAAAAGCATGGAATTCTATTGCCGAGGCTGATCAGATAGTGTGCCGAACCGTAGGTTTAGCTGAAACTTCAGAACCGTATGTTTAGAAGGGAGTGAGAAAAGCTGCCACTGTAGATTTGACTAACACATGCAATGCAATGTTCTTTATCTTGCCACACATCATTATTGCATAGGACACATAAAGGCTTTGCCTTACGTTTCGGCTCAGGGTTGCAAACAGGCAATAACGAGAAAGTAATATTACAAATACACTGCTACATATACAGTACATATAAGCACAAGAAAATGTGCAGCCCAGCATATTGTGTATATATGGGATGTTTAAACAAACTTTACTGGAGAATACTGAAGGCAGCTGGGCAGAAGGCAGAACGGGAACACTGATTGTGCTGCAATATGAAAGCTGCATTTTAGAGGTAAGACAACAAATAAGCTGTAAGCAATGCTTTGCTGTAGTGCAGTAGTGAGGCTATATGC
The DNA here is from genome assembly GCF_027579735.1 of Bombina bombina. Lineage (NCBI taxonomy): Eukaryota > Metazoa > Chordata > Amphibia > Anura > Bombinatoridae > Bombina > Bombina bombina. Next base: position 126,740,352 of record NC_069499.1, read on the forward strand.
ACAAAACGATATACACAGGCACACAAACATTGAGTTTTTCAGCTCCTATGGTCGCCAACATTTTTTACCCATAATGCAACATGCACATATCCAACTCTAGCACAGTTGATGTCACATGACTCAAGGTGGCAGCACCACTACAGCACTCTCTTGCCACTACTTTAGAGCAGTATTTCTCAACTGCGGTCCTCAAGTACCCCCAACATGCCAGGTTTTCATTATAGCTGAACCAGTGCCACAGGTAAAGTAATCAGCTGAGCAGTAACACCATGGTTATTAACTTGCTCTCACCATCACCCGTGCACTGGTTCAGCTTAAATGAAAACCTGGCCTGTTGGGGGTACTTGAGGACCACTGGTGAGAACAATGACCAAGAGGAACAACCACGGCACACAAGCCTGGAAGGCTGCCAGGTGCCTCAGAGACTAAGCAATCCTCTTTAAACATCCCACAGAGGTAAGACAGGATGAGAGACTTAATCCTGTCCCAACTTCAGACCTAACCTACGTGATCAAAACTTCTCTGGGCAAGATGTGAAAAACCATGTTGATACTCGCAGGTGGCAACCCTCCTGGAATTATTTTAAAAAAAAGGGTTAGTCCTAAAGAATAAAATGGAGCTTGCAGGAAAGGGAACTGCAGCCGATACAGATTACTCTGCTTCCAATGTATAGTCCCTTACAATCACCTCTAGTTTCGTATACATGTGTTCTTCTATTAGGGTAATAAGTGTTTTGTGTAATTCAACACAATCTCACCACCTTTTAAGGAGAGAAAAAACAGCGAGATCTGCAGGGGAAAAATATTTAAACAATTATGACAGACCTGGAGGAGAAATTTAAGCTACACTCATGGAACATCCCTGTGTATCCAACTAGCAGAGGCATGGAATCTAATTTAACAATAAGGAAAGCAATACATTTTACATTTTTGTGTTATGGATACGAATTTCAGTGTTTTTTGCCTACGCAGTGCACTTTTATTATTTTTTTCCTCATAGGATTTAAATTTTTCCATTAAATATTTTTGAAGTTTCGTTAAGATTTTTAATTGTGATTAAAGAAAACATTTTTGAATGTGATTAAAGGAATACATTTTTTGAATGTAATATTTGTATTTCAATGTCTTATTTAAATTACATTTTTTTTGTGAGTCCTATTATAATGTAGGGATCGCCTTCACATACTAAAGCAGGTAACACCCCCTTGCAAGACACACTGTTCTCAAGGTAAAAACTACCTTTAGAGGATAAAGACACGGGATCATGGTATTGGACAGATTTCTTATAGAATCTCACAAGCCTAGACAGAGTTTGTCATTGGACACTTAGAGTAGGAAGGGTCTGGGGTAACACTGCTCAATATAGAATGATAGCGAGGGGATGTGGTCAGTTCTGTCCTCCCTCTCTGGGAGAAGGGTTCTCATTGGTAATTACAAGCCAGGAAATTGGCCATTATGTTTTATTTTGTTCCATATAGACCTGTAGCAACTCTGGGAAGCCTGTTTCTTATAGATTTGTGTTATTTTGTGTGTCTATACCCTATCCAAGTACAGTAAAACAAGATTCTCCAGTTCCTAGAAATAGCAGTATATTTAGTGGATGAGAATACCTTAAAGGAAGCTAAAAATGACTTGAATTGAAAGCAGAGTTTTTGTTAGACAAATTGATTGGATTGAAATGCGGCCATAGACAGGAAGATGAGCAATACCTAACTTACATCAAGAGCAAGATCACAATCCTTGCCCCCTACTCAAATTCACTTGATTATGTTGTAGCTTGGGTGATTCTTTTGCTTTGCATTCTATGCCATTCAAATACAACTGAATAGCTGCTTTAGTAAACCCTTCTGAACGACATGTAACAGGTAAATCCTGCTTTGTTACGTTGGATTGGGTAAAAAACAAGCACTCTCAACAGGGGTTTTCCTACATGGAAGCAAAAATATAAATGACTGAAGTCTACTTCCTCATTCTTCAGCCCTCTTTATGGCTAAAGAAAAAGTCAAATAAAGGATTAGGGGTTCCCTATAGTGCTCTGGGCGGAGACCTTAGCACTGATACTGTAGGAGAATAAGATACTGTTAAGAGTTTTTGTAGATCACCGATAGGTTTATTTATAAGGATATTCTCTGATTGAATAAAAATACTTCCAGCAATGTTCAATATGAAGCTCATGATCCTCCTCCAGATCTAGTGCGTTCCTTACATTATTGGGCAAAGTCCAATGCTTTTTAATGGATGATTGCCAGATCCTCAGTAGTTAAAAGGACACTAAATTCAAAATGAAACTTTCTTGGTTTAGACAGAACATGCAATTCTATACAACTTTCATGAGCGTTTCTATTAATATAATTTGCTTTGTTCTTTTTGTATGCTTTGTCCTTTAGCACTCTATGGCTGCAGTGTTTTATAACATTGTTTATAGCAGTGTTATACACTGTTTCACATATTGCTGCATTCCATAGAGCACATTAAAGGGACAGTCAAAAACCCAGAATTTTGTGTTTTAAAAGATAGATAATCCCTTAATTACCGTATTTCCCAGTTTTGCAGAAACCAACACTGTTAATATTATTAATATCCTTTTTACCTGTGTAATTCACCTTGTTTCTAAGCCTCTGCAGACTGCCCCCTTATTTCAGTTCTTTTGACAGACTTGCATTTTAGCCAATCAGTGCTCCACTTCTCCTGTAAATTTACGTGCATGAGCTCAATGTTATCTATATGAAACACATGAACTAACACCCTCTAGTGGACACAATGCATTTAGATTAGAGGCGCCTTCAAGGTCCTAAGAAATTAGCATATGAATCTCTAGGTTTAGCTTTCAACTAAGAATACCACGAGAACAAAGCAAAATTGGTGATACAAGTACATTGGAAAGTTGTTTAAAAATGACATGCCCTATTTGAATCCATGAAAGTTAATTTTGGATTTGACTGTCCCTTTTAAGACATATGCACACCCCCTGAGATTTTATGAGCCTACCTAGATTTACAACCAAAGCATACAAAGAGAACAAAAAGCAAATTAGATCATAGAAATACATAGGAAAGTTGTTTAAAATTGTATGTTCTATCAAAACATGATAAGTTCACATTTTTTCTGCACTATCTATAAGTAATTACCAATCCAGTGTAAATAGGGGGCAGGCTCTGAATATGAAAAAGGAACATTCTCTCTCCATTATCACCATACAATGTCTTGGAACATGTGAGATTTTTAAGGGAGTGCCATCCAATGTGTGCTGTTTAATTGAACTAAAAGTACCTGTGAGGGAGTAAGGATTTAATGTGGTGAGGAAATTTCTTTCTAATTTGCTCTATTATCTTGACATCCTTTGTTGAAAAGCATTAATAGGCTCAGTAGCTTCTGATTGGCTGCACATAGATGCCTCATGTGATTGGCTCACCCATGTGCATTGCTATTTCTTCAACAAAGATATCTGAATCATGAAGAAAATTAAAGAATAGAAGTAAATTGGGATGTTTTAAATTGTATTCTCTATCTGAATCATGAAAGAAAAAATTTGTGGTTTTATGTCCCTGTTAAAGTGTTAAAGGGACAGTTCACCCAAAAATGTTTCTCCCATTTAAAAATTGTTCCCAATGATCCCTTTTACCTGCTGGAGTGTATTAAAATTGTTTAGAAGTAGCTCCTTTCACCCCTATTTTGGCCTTTGAAAATAGCTGATTTAGCTTGTGGGTACCCAACCTATACTGAAGATTTTGATACTGGAGTATCAGCTATTGAATAGCCTAAGTAAACATAGCCGAGCCAGAAGAAATTAAAACTAACACAGTGGGGTGCAGGATAGCTAAAGGGACAGTCAAGTAAAAAAAAAAAAAAAAAAAAAAAAAATCATGATTCAAACAGGGCATGTCATATTAAAACAAACATTTCAGTTTACTTTTATCACTAATTTTGCCTTTGCTCTCTTGGTATTCTTAGTTGAAAGCTAACCTAGGAGGTTCCATATGCTAATTTCTTAGACCTTGAAGGCCGCCCTCTAACTCTAAATGCATTTTGACAGTTTTTCACCACTAGAGGGCGTTAGTTCATGTGTTTCATATAGATAACACTGGGCTCATGCACGTGAATTTACCAAGGAGTGAGCACTGATTGGCTAAAATGCAAGTCAGTCAAAAGAACTGTAATAAGGGGGCAGTCTGCAAAGGCTTAGATACAAGGTAATTACAGTGGTAAAACGTGTATTATTATAACTGTCTTGGTTCTGCAAAACCGGGGAAAGGGTAATTAAGGGATTATCTATCTTTTAAAACAACAAAAATTCTGGTGTTGACTGTCCTTTTAAGTAATAAAATGATACTTTTCCATTGTTCTCTCTATGTATTGAGCTTTGGTTTTCTAGACAAATATAAGATAAGGAAGCAAGTCTGTGTACACAAAGTGATAACATAATGAGATCTGATATTACCTGAAGCTCAACCCATTGTAATAGGCTGTGGTTTAAAATAACAAAACCAGCTGCTTCATATACACAAACCTGAAAATGCAATTTCTCATACATTTTATACTCTGCAGCTGGTATAACAAGTCATTGAAAATACATTAATATAAAAACAATTTTACAGTTGTACTATCCCCTTTTAATCTTGAGAAACCTTTATGGTAGTAGTATACACTATACTTGTTATATACTTTGTTAGACTGGCCCTTATGTTGGTCTATTTCTGATGAACAGGCAGGATATCTTAGAGGGAAACATTATGGAAAACAAAATTTATGCTTACCATATAAAATCCTTTCTTTACAGGCATGGAGAGTCCACGAACTTACCTGTTGGGAAATACAACACCTGGCCACCAGGAGGAGGCAAAGACACCCCAGCCAAAGGCTTAAATATCCTCCCACTTCCCCTATCCCCCTAGTCATTCAGCCGAGGAGAACGAGGAAAAAGTAGGAGAAAACATCAGAGTATAAAGGTGCCAGAAGAAAAACAAAAAGGGGGACAGCCCAAACAAAAGATAACTTACGGGCAGGGTCGTGGACTCTCCCTGCCAGGAATTTATCTGGTAAGCATAAATTTTGGTATCTTTGCATAAGGCAGGGAGAGTCCAGAACTTCATTACTTACTGTTGGGAAAACAATACCCAAGCTCCAGAGAAGACTGAAGGAATAACGGGAGGGAACAAAAAAAAGAGGTGGACCCTAATCTGAGGGCACCACAGTCCTGCAAAACCTTTCCTACCGAAAGCTTGCCATCAGCCAAAAGTAAACACATCAAACTTGTAAAATTTAGAAAAAGTATGTAAGGAGGACCAGGTAGCTGCCTTACAAATCTGATCCATTGAGGCTTCGTTCTTAAAAGCCCAGGAAGAATCTACTGCTCTAGTGGAATGAGGCCAAAAGCCAATTTAAAACAAAAACCTTCCAAGATCAACAGTTTAATGTCAACATTATGCATGGGCTCAAACGTAGCCTGCTGCAACAACAAGGAAGAACAAGATTGAGACTCCATGGCGAAGCCCACATCTTTCTAAACACATGTCTGATCCTAGTCCGAGCCTTAACCAAGGGCTGCACATCTGGACGCTCAGCTAATCTCTTGTGCAGCAAAACTGGCAGGGCTAATAAATGTCCCTTCAGGGAACTAGCAGATAGACCCTTCTCCAGTCCATTCTGGAGAAAAGATAAAATTCTGGCAACTTTAACCTTATTAAAATAAAAACACATGCTCCTCACACCAGTGCAGGTAAGTCCGCCACACCTTATGGTAGATGCATTGAGTAATTGGCTTACGACCTTGAATCAAAGTGTCGATGACACACCCGAGATGTGGATCGCTGACAGCGTACAATTGTGGGCCCTCCGCCATTCTAGGATTTGAGATACTTCATTAATCGCTAAGGCACTTCTTGTTCCTCCCTGATGGTAGATGTAGGCTACCGAACTTTATATTGTCCTGATTGGAATCTGATAAACTGGGACGAACACCAGGAGGGGGCCCAAGCCTTCAGAGCATTGAAGATTGCCCAGAGTTCAAAGATATTGATCAGAAGAGTGGACTCCTCCTGAGTCCACAGCCCCTGTGCCTTCCTGGGCACCCCAAACGGGCCACCCCAGCTGGATAGACTGACGTCTGTAGTCACAATCTCCCAGGATGGAATCAAGAAGCACGTGCCTCGGTACAGTTGATCGTGACAGAGCCACCAAGAGAGCGAGTCTCTCGCCAGGGTTGTCCAAAACTATCTGTTGTGACAGATCGGAACAGTCACAGTTTCATTGTCCTCAGCAGCAATAGCTGTAAAGGTCTGAGATGGAATCTGGCAAAGGGACTGATGTCCATACAACATACCATGAGTCCAATCACCGCCATACCACTGGGCAACTGAAGGTCCTCAAGAAGGCCTGAGGGCAAGACATGCTGTTGTTAGCTTGCAACGTCTCTGACCTGTTAGAAAGATCTTCATGGACACCAGTCTATAACTGTGCCCGCCAGGAAATTCACTCTGGTAATTGGGGTAAGCAACCCCCCCTCTCCTCCTCCCTTCCAGTTTATCTTCCATCCATGTGACCGAAGAAGACTTAGAAGAAAGTCTGAGTGATCCCTTGCTAGATGAAAGATAGGCCTGTACCAAGATCTATCAACCAGGTATGGAGCTACTGCTATACCCTTGAGTTCTGGCAACCACTAGAAGAGCCCCCAGAACCACCTTAAATATCCTTGGAGCAGTCAGCTAAGCCAAAACAGGAGTGCTATGAGCTGGAAGTGTTGATCCAGAAACGAGGCGAATCTCAGGAACTGGAAAATGTTCTCTGTGGGAGTCGGAACGTGAAGGTATGCATCCTTCAGATCTATGGTAGTCATAAACTGTCCTTCCTGACCAGGGGAAGGATTGATCTTGAAGGAGGGGGCACTTAGAAATTTGTTTAGGTACTTTAAGTCCAGAATTCGGATAAAAAGTTCCCTCCTTTTGGGAACCATGGTTTAAATTGAACACCAGACCGCTTTCTGATTGCAGGTACTGGGACCTATTACTCCTAAGCAGGATAAGATCCCTTATGCAATCTAAAAAGGCTGTCCTCTTCTCTGGTCTTGTAGACAGTTTGGAGAGTAGTAATCTGCCCCTGGGGGGATGAGATTTTAATCCTATACAGTATCCCTGAGATACGACCTCCAGAACCCAAGGAGATCCCTGAAACCAAGCGCCTGACAAAAAGAGACAATCTGCCCCCCTACTCGATCCGATGCCCAGATCGGGGGCCGCCCCTTTCATGCTGATTTGTTATCGACAGGCTTCTTTGTCTGCTTGGACTTATTCCCAGGACTGAGCAGGCTTCCAAGTACTCTTGGGTTGCTTGGGTTTGGATGAAGATTGAGATCGTTGGGACTTGTCCAAACGAAAGGAGTGAAAATTAGAAGACTGCCGTCCCTTAGGTCTGTTCTTCTTATCCTGAGGTAGGAAGGCACCTTTCCCTCCCGTAACCGCAGAGATGGAGTCCAGACCTTGGTCCCAAATAAAATCTTCACATTGAAAGGAAAAGAAAGGAGTCTGGATTTATAAGTCATATCCGCAGACCAAGACTTCCAACCAGAGAGCCCTGCACGGCCTAGGACCGCAAAACGCTGAAGCCTTAGCATTCAGGCGAATAATCTGCATATTTGCATCACAGATGAAAGAAATTGGCTACTCTTAAAGCTTTAATTCTCTCCTGAATATCTCGAGGGGAGATTCCACCTCGATAAGTTTCTGACAGGGAGTCCACACTAGCTAGGTGGTGGCACCCAGCCACAGCTGCCGCTGGTTGAAATAAAAAATCCTGCATGCTGGAACATTCTTCTTAGTTATGTTTCCAACTTCTTATCCACTAGGTTTCCTAAAGGAAGAGCTCTCCTCAGAGGGATAGTAGTACGCTTGGCTAGGGTGGAAATGGCTCCATCCACCTAAGGGATGGAGCCCCACAGCTCTAATTAGAGAGTCAAGGGACCGGGAACAATTTTTAAAAGCAGCCGAGGGAGAAAAGGATGTTACAATTCTTTCCCAATCGTTACTATAATGCTCACCATTAAGAAATGGGATTGGAAAAGTTTGTGGGACCTTCCTGTCTTCATAAACCCCTATCTAACTTAGGGATCTTAGGTTCTTCAGGTAGTTTAGCCTCTAGAAATTCTAGCGATAGACAGAGACCTCCCTTCAGTAAAAAAACGCAGATGTTCAATTTTAAATCTAAAGGAGGAGATTTAGTAATAGAAGTCCCTGACTCTGAAAGTTTACCCTCTGACGCACCACAGAGGTTAACTCATCCTCGGATAGCGCGAGACATACAAGCTAGATCTGATTGGAATTTAGATGAATCTAACACAGGAGAACTGTGTTTAACCTTTCTCTACGTTTCCCAGAGATAGGTAGGGCACTCAGGGCCGGGGACACCGCCGATTGTAACTGTGCGGTAAAGTCTGCAGGAAAAAGGCCCCTTCCAGATGGGAAAAAACTGTGCCGTGGGGAACTGCAATGTGAAGCGGCTAGGGTAGAAAGGGAAGTAATCTCTCGGTTCACAGAATCCTGAGAGGTTGATGTCTCAGAGGGACTAACAGTGATAGGGTTAATAGCCAGATTTAGCTCACAGTACCCAGGCATTGCAACAAAATTGAGCAGATGGGCAAACCATGGCCTCCTCACAATATAAGCAGGATATTATTAAGCACTACAGACGGAGTGGAACCTTCTAAAATAGTATCAGAGTCCTCCATAGTGGGTATGTAATCCCACAGTATAAGAGAAAAACAATACAAAAACATAAATTTTGCTTACCAGATAATTAATTTCCCTTCTGTATAAGGAGAGGTCCACGGCATCATTCCTTACTGTTGGGAAATACTGAACTGGTCACCAGGAGGGAAGCAAAGACACCCCAGCCAAAGGCTTAAATACCTCTCCCCACTTCTCCCAGTCATTCTGCCGAGGGAACGGAACAGTAGGAGAATATCAGGGTAAAAAAAGATTGCCAAGAAAAAAAAATTATAATTTAGAGGGCCGCCCATCAGAGACCACGGACAGGGGCCGTGGACTTTCCTTATACAGGACCCCTAATCTGAGGGCACCAAAGTCTGCAAACCTTTCTCCCAAAAGCTGCTTCAGCAAAACACATCAAACTTGTAAAATTTAGAAAAAGTATGTAAGGAGGACCAGGTAGCCGCCTTACAAATCTGATCCATAGAGGCCTCACTTTTAAAGGCCAAGAGGAAGCCACTGCTCTAGTAGAATGAGCCGTAATCCTTTTAGGAAGTTTATGTCCCCGCTGTCTCATAAGCAAAGCGGATAACACTCCTTAACCAAAAAGATAAGGAAGTTGAAGAGACCTTCTGTCCTTACTCCTTCCCAGAATAGCCAACAAACAAGGACAAAGTTTGTCTAAAATCCTTAGTAACCTGAAGGTAGAAACTTCAAGGTGCGAATCACGTCAGATTATGAAGCAAATGTTCCTTTGTAGAAGGAGGATTTGGACAAAAGGAAGGAACCAAAATCCTCTTGATTGATGTTGCGATCTGACACGTACCTTTGGAAGAAAACCTAACTTAGTACGTAGGACAGCCTTATTCCGAATGGAACACACCAGTTAAGGAGGCTCACACTGCAAGGCCGGCAATCTCAGATACTCGCACGCAGAAGCAATAGCCTGTAGAAAAATAACCTTCCAGGACAACAATTTAATGTCATCTCATGCATTGGCTCAACCGGAGCCCATTGCCAAACCTAAGAACAAGATTAGGACTCCAAGGAGGAGCGTTAGATCTAAACACAGGTCTGATCCTAATCAGCAGCCTTAACACAGGGACTGTATATCGGGAAGCTTGGAGAGCCTCTTGTGCAGTAAAACAGATAGGACCAAAACTCTGTCCCCGCAAGGGAACTGGCAGAAAGGGCCCCTTCTCCAGTCCATCCCTGGGAAAAACGATAGGACTCCTGGCAACCTTAACTTTATGCCAGGAAAATCCACACTCTCTCACATCAGAATGAGTAGGTTCTCCACAGCTATGATAGATGCGACGAGTAACCGGCTTATGAGCTTGAATGAGAGTATTAATCACTCATCTCAGAAAAACCCCTCCTCTTGGCTAGGCACTAAGCGTTCAATCTCCACACCAGTCAGCCTCAGAGAATCTAGATTATGATGAACAAAGGGACCTTGTTCCAGCAGAATCCCTGTGACAAGGCAACTTACACAGAGGAGAGGATGACATCCTCACCAGCTCCGTGAACCACTTCCATCGAGGCCATGATGGAGCAGTATCACTGATGCCAGCATCCTGCTTGATGCAGGCCACTACACAAGGAAGGAGTGGTAACGACAGGAAAAGGTAAATTAGACTGAACCTCCAAGGCACTGCTAATGCATCTACTTAGCTCCATCTGAGGATTCCCAGGACCTTGACCCTTATCTGCGTAGCTTGGTATTGAGAGAAGATGCCATAAGATCTATCTCCGGCATCCCCCACTGGTTGCATATCTCCGCAAACACTTCGGGATAGAGAGACCATTCCCCCAGATGAAAGGATTGCTGAGAAAATCCAGTTCCCATTTGTCCACACCCGGAATGTGGATCGCTGACAGCCAACAGCTGTGGGCCTCCGCCCACTCCAGAATTCAAGATACCTCGCTCATTGCTAGGGAGCTTCTCGTTCCCCCTGATGGTTGATGTAAGCCACCGAGGTTATATTGTCTGATGGGAATCTGATAAACTGGGACGAACCCAGAATGGGCCAAGCCTTCAGAGCATAGAAGATGGCTCAAAGTTCCAGAATGTTGATCAGGAGGAAGGTTCCTCCTGAGACCACAGGCCCTGTGCCTTCTTGGCACCCCAAACAGCTCCCCATCCTGATAGACTTGTGTTCGTAGTCACAATCTCCCAGGATGGTCTTAAGAAGGATGTCCCTCGGGACAGATGATCTGGACAGAGCCACCAAGAGACCGATTCTCTCGACGGTTTGTCCAGAGAGATCTGTTGAGACAGATCCGAATGATTGCTGTTCCACTGCCTCAGCATGCACAGTTGCAGCGGTCTGAGATGGAACCTGGAAAAGGGAATGATGTCCATGCTGGACACCATGAGACCAACCACCTCCATACACTGAGCCACAGAGGGCCTTAAGGAGGTCCGAAAGGCAAGACATGCAGAACCAAGCTTGCAATGTCTATGGTCTGTTAGAAATATCCTCATGGATATGGAGTATTATAGTACCCAGGAATTCTACCCTGGTGCTTGGAATAAGAGAATTCTTTTCTAGATTTATCTTCCATCCATGGGATCGAAGAAGAGAGAGAGAAGAGAATCAGAATTGTCCTCTGCCAGATGAAAAGATGGTGCTTGTACCAGAAAATCATCAAAGTAGGGAACAACTGCTATACCCCGTGTTCTAGCAACTGATAGAAGAGCCCCTAGAACTTTCGTAAAAATTCTTGAAGCAGGAGCTAGACCAAACAGAAGTGCAATGATCTGGAAGTGCTGGTCCAGGAACGCAAACCTTAGGAACTGGAAGTGATCCTTGTGGATTGGAACGTAAAGTTAAGCATCCTTCAGATCTATAGTGGTCATGAACTGTCCTTCTTGAACTAAGGGAAGGATGGACCTTATCTCCATCTTGAACGAGGGGACATTTAGAAATTTGTTCAAGCACTTTAGGGTCTATAATTGGTACGAAAAGTTTCCTCATTTTTGGGATCACGAAAAGGTTTGAATAGTATCCCAAACCTCTTTCTGCGATAGGTACTGGGACAATGACCCCTAAGGAGGACAGATCCCGCACGCATCCCAGAAAGGCTTCCCTCTTTTCAGGTCTGAAAGACAGACTTGAGAGGAGAAATCTGCCCTTGGGTGGATGAGACTTGAAACCTATCTTGTATTCCTGAGCTATGACCTCCAGGACCCATGGATCCTGAACGTCCCTGAACCAAGCTTCTGAAAAGAGTGATAGTCTGCCCCTACACGATCCAGCGCCGGATCGGGGGCCGCCCCTTCATGCCGATTTATTTTTTGCGGGCTTCTTTCTCTGCTTGGATTTATTCCAGGACTGAGCCGGCTTCCAAGTACTCTTGGTTTGCTCGGGCTTAGCGGAGGGCTGCTGTCATTGGGATTTATCAGAAAAAAAGGAACAAAAATTAGTACTTTGTTCCTTAGACTTGTTCTTTTTATCTTGCGGTAGGAAGGCACCCTTGCCCCCAGTAACCGTGGAGATAATGGAGTCCAGCCCTGGACCAAATAAAATCTTTCCTTTAAAGGGAAGGGAAAAAAGTCTGGACTAAGAAGTCATATCCGCAGACCAGGACTTCAGCCAGAGCGCCCGACGGGCCTGAACCGAAAAGCCAGAAACCTTAGCATTTAGGCGAATAATCTGCATGTTTGCATCACAGATAAAATAATTAGCAATTATCAAGGCTTTAATTCTTTCCTGGATAACGTCGAGGGGACCCTCCACCTTGATCAATTCCGATAAGGAGTCGTACCAGTAGATAGCTGCTCCAGCAACCGCAGCAACGGCCGCTGCCGGTTGAAACAAGTATCCTGTTTGTTGAAACCACTTTCTTAGAAGAGTTTCCATCTTTTTATCCATAGGCTCTCTGAATGACGAGCTATCCTCAAGCGGGATAGTAGTATGTTTGGCAAGCATGGAGATAGCACCATCCACCTTAGGGACGGAATCCAGGAATAATTTTTTAAAGGAAGACGAAGGGGAAAAGGAAGATCCAATTCTGTCCCATTCATTCTTAATAATGTTTGCCACCTTTACAGGCACAGGAAAAGTTAAAGGCACTACCCTGTCCTCGTAACTCTGTCCAATTTAGGAATCAAAGGTTTATCAGGCAGCTTGGCCTCTGGAACTTGTAATGTAGACAGGACTTCCTTTAGAATTAAATGTTTTCAATCTTAAATCTTAAGGCTGGTTCCTCCGCAGCAGGAGGCTTAGAGGCAGCAGACTCCATCCCAGAAAGTTCACCCTCTGAAGCCTCATAGTGCTTTGTTGGATAATTTTAACAAAGCAGAGAAATCAAATAAATTACATGATGACCCCTGGGTAGGAGAGCTATGTTTAACCTTCTGCTTGCGCTTAGCAGAGCGAGGTAAAGCACTGAGGGCCTCAGACACCGCCGTTTTTAACTGTGCAGTAAAATCTGATGGTAAAAGGCCCCCTCCAGATGGAGGATCAAGTGTGCTACGAGAAGTTGCATGTGTAGAAGTAGATGGCTGTTGGGTATGCACCTCACGGGACGGCGAGTCCTCAGAGGTAGATGGCTCAGTGGTACTAAAGGGGTTAACCACCTTTGACCTAATAACGTTGTCAAAGCATGTGGAACATAGTTGAGAGGGCGGGCATACCAAGGCCTCCTCACAATATAAACAGGTATTACTATTTGGAATAGAGGGAGTACCCTCTAGTATCTCAGAATCCTCCATAGCTTAAGCTAATGACAGTAGGACACAGAAATTAAACAATTTTTATTTCTCAAAAAACGGCACCTTTATTACTCCCAATGGCTGGGGCACTCACCACCTCCTAGACCCAGACAATACAGAGAAATAGCGTCTTCTCCGACAGCCAGCTCGGTCAGGAAAGAGGAAATGAAAGTGAGACCACTCCCGGTCACATGGTGCGCAAGGCAGGACCGCCCCTGCTATGAGAAAAAGCTGCAAGCTGCGCAGCACTCAAAGTGAAAGTAAAAACCTGTGCGTTCCAGCCTTATAACAAAGAGCCTATGAGCCCAATAAAATCTCACACATAAAGCAGCATAAAATCAAAGCATCACATTTGATTAAACCCCACTGTTCAATAATCCCTCTCAGGAGATATTAACCCATGATTCTATTAAGATAAAAAGAGCCCCACTTTGACCCTGCCTTCAAATGTTTTCAACATATGTAAAAATTGAAACGATCTTACAAGAATCCACGCTGTAGAACAGAAACACAGCCTCTCAAGTGCGACAGTCTTTTAGCATCGCTCCTGACATGGACTTGAGTGAGAAAAAAACTAAATTAAATAAATTTCTTTCTTTCTGGATACGGTAAGTCCACGCAATCATCAATTAGAGTTGGTAATATCACTCCTGGCCAGCAGGAGGAGGCAAAGAGCAGCACAGCAAAGCTGTTAAGTATCACTTCCCTTCCCACAACCCCCAGTCATTCGACCGAAGGAAAATGGAGAAAAAGGAAATAACACAAGGTGTAGAGGTGCCTGAGGTTAAAGTTAAAAATAACGGTCTTAAAATAAAGGGCGGGCCGTGGACTCACCGTATCCGGAAAGAAAGAAATTTATCAGGTAAGCATAAATTTTGTTCTCTTTCCTAAGATACGGTGAGTCCATGGAATCATCAATTACTGTTGGGAACCAATACCCAAGCTAGAGGACACCGATGATTAGGGAGGGACAAGACAGGCAACCTAAACCGAAGGCACCACCGCTTGAAGAACTTTTCTCCCAAAAGAACCTCAGTCGAGGCAAAAAAATCAAATTTGTATAACTTGGACAGGGTATGCAGAGAAGCCCAAGATGCAGCCTTGCAAATCCGTTCCACAGAAGTTTCATTTTTGAAAACCCAAGAAGAAGAGACAGCCCTAGTGGAATGAGCTGTAATTCTCTTAGGAAACTACTGCCCAACCAGAGAGAAAGAGAAGTAACATAAGCTTTCTGACCTTCACGTTTCCCAGGAAAACAAACAAACAGGGCAGAAGACCATAAATAAAAGTTTCCAAAGCACGCACAACATGCAAGTTGTGCAACAAACCTTCCTTATGATAGGAAAAGCTAGGACATAGAGAAGGAACATCAATTTCCTAGGAAGGAAACCAACTAAGTACGAAGAACCGCCTTATCGGAATGAAAGATAAGATAAGGCAAATCACACTGCAAGCTGAGAGGTCCGACACTCTCCGAGTAGAAGAGATAGCAATAAGAAATAAAACCTTCTAAGATAACAACTTAATATCTATGGAAGGCAATGGCTCAAACAGAGCCTGCTGCAAAAAAAACTTAACAAGGAAAAAACTCTAAGGAGGAGCAACAGACTTAAACACAGGCCTGATTCTGACCAGGCCCCGACAAAAGATTGCACCTCTGGCACGTTCGCCACCAAGTTAAGAACTACTGAGGCTACGCCATCAGAGCATTGTAAATCACTCTCAATTCCAAGATGAAAAAGAGGAGAGCAGACACTACCGATTCCATAATCCCTTAGTCTGCAACAAATCCCAGACTACTTACCAGCCCAGCAGGCTGACGTCCGTGGTCACATCACCCAGGAATGTCTCCAGACGCACGCGCCCTTAGACAAATACCACTCTCTTGTTGAC
The DNA here is from genome assembly GCF_027579735.1 of Bombina bombina. Lineage (NCBI taxonomy): Eukaryota > Metazoa > Chordata > Amphibia > Anura > Bombinatoridae > Bombina > Bombina bombina. Next base: position 126,755,660 of record NC_069499.1, read on the forward strand.
TGATCTAGATCTATCCTTTGAGACAGATCCGATTGTTCTCCATTTTATGGAGAATAGCAAAGGAGAATAGCAAAGGGAATGATGGCCATGGAAACCATGAGACCAGTTCCCTCCCTACAGGGAGTCACTTGAAAAGTGAAGGAGAAAACAACTGCAGCTAGATCCAAACTCCCAACCTTCTGGTTGCAAGATGGTTAAGCTATTTACCGGACCACTAGAGCTTGCCATGGGCCGGACAGAATACATGCAGAGAGAGGAAAAGGAATAAATCCTTGATTATCTGACCTCTGTTAGAACTTCTTCTAGATAGAGAATCTATTAAGATCCCCCCAAAAAAATCACCCTTGTAGATGGAACAAGGTAACTATTCTCCAAATTCATTTACCATCCATGGGAAAGTATAATGTACATGATTTTTTGAAAGAGAGTTTGCTCGAAGGGAGGAAACACGTGAACCATATATAGTCCAGAAGGTACCCTTCATTATCCCAGGACTAAAAGTCCTTCTAGGATGACAAAACTTAGGAACTTGAGAAGATCTCAAGGGAACAATAAATACACATCCTTCAGGTGTATGTTCATTAAGAACAGGCCCTCTTGAACCAGAGGAAAATGGATACTACTTTGAAGGTCAGAACCTGAGAATCTAGAGGAAAATACCTAGATCCCATTCCAGACTGAGACTATAACCATCACCCCCAGAGAGGAAAGTCCTGAAGCCAGTTCAAGGAATGCCTCTCATCATACCTGGATTGCAGATACTCTAAAAGTAGAAATCTGACCCTGGGAGGAAATCTTTAGATTGGACTAAGTGTTGGATTCCAAAAGACATGGCTGACCCTGCAGAAAGAGGAAAAGGAGAACGTTCCTTTAGTCTTACTCTCTTGACGTGTTGTGGTAGAAAAAAAAACTTTTTTCACCTGGAAAGTCAGAGGAAAATTCTGCCAGACCAAGTCCAAACAAGGACTCATCCTTGAAAAGAAACACCAGAAGCATGGATTTGGAGGAAACATAAAATATTGAACCTGCCACTGCAGAAAGCCTAGGCTGTACCACAAAGCCATAGGTAGACTTCTCAGCTGATCAAAATGCCCAGCGGGCAAGCACAGAAGTTTAATAAGACAAGGCATTGCTCTAAATGAACAATAAAACCTCCAACTTCTTATCCATGGATCCATAAAGGAGCAGCTACCCTCCATATGGATAGAAATTCTCTGAACCATAGTAGAAAAGCTCCCTTCTACTTAGAGCACCGTGCATCTTATTGGAGCCAGCAACAGGAAAATCCTTTAAAGGACAGGAAACAGGGAGAAAGGTATCCCTAGCTTCTCCTATTCCTGTGGAAATATCCAAGGCACGTCCAGAAACCCTTCCTCATAGGAAGGGACATCATAGAAATGATAAAGTTCACAAAACTTTTAAAGGTTGACAATGACAGGGGTATCGATGTCGTCCAAGTAGCCAAAAACCTCCTTTAATATTACACGAAGTGTGCAAACCTACATCTGAAGGAAACCACTTCAGCAACAGATGAAGGAATTACACTGTCCGAATCTGAGATTTTACCCACAGAAGCTACCGGCGAATTTTCCTCACCAGACACAGGTTACTCACCATAGAGAGAGTAACCCGTGTAGCAGAATGAGGAGCAGAAACCTTACTTTCTGAATCTTCAAATGTCCTCTTGCATTTTCCCTGTAGGATAGGAAAAGCAGATAAAACCGCAGATACCGCAGAGGATACCAGAGCTGTAAAATCTGCAAGCAAATATACTCTTCCAAGAGTTTTGAGAGGAACCGCAGGGCACTTCATGTGATGCCACAGAGGCTTGGGACGGATAAGGGGAAAGCTGTGGCATTGCCTGAACAGCCTCATCCTTGGAGACATGAGGGTCAGAGGATAAAAACCTATTATTCATATTCAAATGCATATACAATCATCCTTAGAGACTGTCACGGATACCGGGCTGCAAGGGTTAAACCCCTACCCCCTACAACCTCACCCCTGTTGTTTCTCAGTGGTTTTGGGCTCCTCAGAGCAACCACAATCTCTGGGAGCTTTTTGTTGGCTTGTTTTGTTAAGAGAAGAGCTGGTCTATGACCGGGAAAACCCTCCTAGGCTGGCCAGGCTCCTGGAACTCCCGGTCGGCCACAGGACAGCAGGACACCCGCTAACTTTACCCCTGGTTGCTCCAGCAGCCCTTTGCCCCAGAGCTCCGCTCATTTGGTGATTGGTAGCCCCTAGAGAGGATAAGAGCTGGGGGAATTATTGAAGGGGAGCTCCTTTGGGAATCGGGGGTTTTGGACACCCCTAACCCCATAACTTCAACGGACTGTAACTCCGGTCCCCAGTAACGAATCATGCTGATTTTTGGACGGTGGCATCTGGGGACCGAGAGCTTTAAAATGACAACCTGGAAGGTTCACCGGGATCACCCCGAAACCGCCACCCCTGTGTCCTGGGACTGTGGCTGCTATGGAGGTGCCGGTCCGTCTGGAGGGGCGGGAATGGCGGGAAAATTGTGGGATTGTCCTTTGTCTTATCAAGATGAGCTGTGTGTATAAAATGAGTATGTTTTACAATAAAATCAGTTCCTGTTTCACCTGAATGCTAGTAAGTCTAGTTATTTGGGTGGGATCCTGCTAAAATCACTTTCCTGGGCTACATAGAGGAAGAACCCTCTGGCAGAGCTACCTAATCTGGGTAGCCGGGGTCTGCCACAGGGTGGGACCCTGAGTACTGGTGCTGTCAGGCATCAGGGGTGGCTACTGGCTGTGGTCACTTGCCAGCTACATAGCTGCAGTCGGCAGGGAGGAAGCAGGATTCCTTTGGCGGAGCTACCCAGTCGGGGTAGCCAGGGTATCCGTCACATTGGCTGGCAGCGGTGGGATCTGCTTCTTCCACATAATTCCTGCTGACAGAGGAGAAGGGCCACAGTGGCCGGTAACTATGGAAGTCGAATTTCTAAGGAGAGTACAGGAGGCGCTGGCCCAGCTGTATGGTCCTATTTACCAACAGGACGTGTTGGAACAGAGGGACCTGATCCGCCGGGACCTCTGGTGGGAGGCTCTTCAACAGGAGCGGGACAATGGAAAGGTCCTCCTCACGAATGACACAAGGTTCTGGGTTCGGCGGACCATGAGAGTGCCTTTCCTGGGAAAACAGCCAAAGAAGGAATGGCTATGTATTCTACATAGACTGATCAAGCAAGAGATGTGGGTGGAGGACGGCTCGCTATGCAAGTGCAGTCATGGCTGGAGGATGGCTCCCCCACAGAGGGCTTTGACGGCCCTGGATTGCCATTTACAAAAAGGACAGAGGACTCACAGTTGGGGAGCGAGACGGACCAGGGTCTGGAGGATATCTCTGGGCTCCAAGAGGAACCGCTGGATCTCTTGGAGGAAACCTGGCTGCTAGACGATCTGAATTTCATAATTGACCAGGAAGTGGCACTGGTCAAAGAATACAAGAGGCTGCTAGATCTCATTGAGCAGCGTGCCAAGGGTATGCAGATCTGGGGTGCAGCCCTCCGGGATTCATGGAGCTCGACCATGGAGGAGTGGCAACCAAGAAAAAGGGAACCAGGGCTGCTGGATCCTGATCAGCAGTCTGGCTTCGAGCTTATGGTCTTGGACCAGGGAGCCACCCTAGCAGAAGCACTGGCAACAGGGCAGAGAGCCGCCAGCCTCTGCCCATCACCTGCAACAGCTTCAGAAAACCAGGGAGAGGAGGTAGGTGTCCCCTCTCCCCTTATGTAAAACCGCTTCCTGGGAGAGGAGACAGTCGGTCTATCTCCCCCAGTGGCAGAGCCAGGTACAGGGAGAGGAGACAGTCGGTCTCTCTCCCCAGCAGGAGAGATATTCCCTGGGAGTGGAGGTAGTGGTCCTCCCTCCCCTTACACAGAACTCCTTGCAGGGAGAAACGGATGCCGATAACTCTCCCCAGCGGCAGAATCCCTTCCCGGGAGAGGAGACAGTCAGTCTCTCCCCAGCGGCAGAGCCAGGTACAAGGAGAGGAGACAACCGGTCTCTCTCCACAGTGGCAGAGCCATCCCCAGGGAGAGGAGGTAGTCGTCCTCCCTCCCCTTACACAGAACCGCTTGCAGGGAGAGACAGATGTCTATAACTCTCCCCAGCAGCAGAACCCCTTCCCGGGAGAGGAGACAACCGGTCTCTCTCCCCAGCGGCAGAGCAAGGAGCAGGGAGAGGAGACATTTGGTCTCTCTCCCCAGTGGCAGAGCCATCCCCTGGGAGTGGAGGTAGTCGTCCTCCCTCCCCTTACAGAGAACCCCTTGCAAGGAGAGATGGATGTCGATAACTCTCCCCAGCGGCAGAACCCCTTCCCGGGGGAGGAGACAGCTGGTGTCCCTCCCCAGCGGCAGCACAGTTTCTCAGGGAGCGGAGGTAGTCAGCCTCCCTCCCCAGCAGCAGATCCCCTTCCCAGGAGCAGAGACAGCCCGTCTCTCTCCCCAGTAGCTGGTCATGATCTCTACGCTTTTTGCGCCCAGGAGGATTTCTCACCGGGGGCAGGTGTTGCATTGGGCAAGGAGGATAAAAGCTTATGCAGTTGGTGCCACATGTTTGGGCACCCGATCTTTGCCTGCCCCACCAAGGAGCAACCTCACCCTCCGGTCTGGGGTGGCAATACAGCTGGGAAACCGGCACTAGCTTTGTTTGTGGGTGGGTCAGCCGGTACTAAACAGAGTGTCACAGAGAGAGGCAGTGTGACCATGGAACTTAAGGACACTGGAACTTGTGGGACAGCAATTGTTTGGGAGCCGGCTTTAGCAAACTTGTTTGGGACATTGCATTATGTGACTATCCCTGCGCCCATGGCAGGATGCCCCAAGCTCAGGAGGGATGGGATAACCTTTCCCAGCAACCGAGAAGTGGAGGGCCACCGTCAGACAACCCCAGGCCGACCCGTTAAGGATCTAGCCGGGTCTGCCGAACTGGAGGGGGGGAGATGTCATGGATACCGGGCTGCAAGGGTTAAACCCCTACCCCCTACAACCTCACCCCTGTTGTGTCTCATTGGTTTTTGGCTCCTCAGAGCAACCACAATCTCTGGGAGCTTTTTGTTTGCTTTTTGTTGGCTTGTTTTGTTAAGAGAAGAGCTGGTCTATGATCAGGAAAACCCTCCTGGCAACCAAGAAAAAGGGATCCAGGGCTGCTGGATCCTGATCAGCAGTCTGGCTTCGAGCTTATGGTCTTGGACCAGTGAGCCACCCTAGCAGAAGTGCTGGCAACAGGGCAGAGAGCCGCCAGCCTCTGCCCAGCACCTGCAATAGCTTCAGAAAACCAGGGAGAGGAGGTAGGCGTCCCCTCTCCCCTTATGCAAAACCACTTCCTGGGAGAGGAGACAGTCAGTCTCTCTCCCCAGCGGCAGAGCCAGGTACAGGGAGAGGAGACAGTCGGTCTCTCTCCCCAGCAGGAGAGATATTCCCTGGGAGTGGAGGTAGTCATCCTCCCTCCCCTTACACAGAACCCCTTGCAGGGAGAAACGGATTCCGATAACTCTCCCCAGCGGCAGAATCCCTTCCCAGGAGAGGAGACAGTCAGTCTCTCTCCCCAGCGGCAGAGCCAGGTACAAGGAGAGGAGACAACCGGTAGTTGTCCTCCCTCCCCTTATGCAGAACCCCTTCCTGGGAGAGGAGACAGTCGGTCTCTCTCCACAGCGTCAAAGCCAGGAGCCGGAAGAGGAGACAGTCGGTCTCTCTCCCCAGCGGCAGAGCCAGGTACAAGGAGAGGAGACAACTGGTCTCTCTCCCCAGTGGCAGAGACATCCCCAGGGAGAGGAGGTAGTCGTCCTTCCTCCCCTTGCAGGGAGAGACGGATGTCTATAACTCTCCCCAGCAGCAGAACCTCTTCCTTGGAGAGGAGACAACCGGTCTCTCTCCCCAGCGGCAGGAGCAGGGAGAGAAGACAGTCAGTCTCCCTCCCTAGTGGCAGAGCCATCCCCTGGGAGTGGAGGTAGTCATCCTCCCTCCCCTTAAAGAGAACCCCTTGCAGGGAGAGATGGATGTCGATAACTCTCCCCAGTGGCAGAACCCCTTCCCGGGGGAGGAGACAGCCGGTCTCCCTCCCCAGCAGCAGCACAGTTTCTCAGGGAGCGGAGGTAGTCGGCCTCCCTCCCCAGCAGCAGATCCCCTTTCCAGGATCAGAGACAGCCCGTCTCTCTTCCCAGTAGCTGGGCATGATCTCTACACTTTTTGCGCCCAGGAGGATTTCTCACCGGGGGGCAGGCGTTGCATTGGGCAAGGAGGATAAAAGGTTATGCAGTTGGTGCCACATGTTTGGGCACCCGAGCTTTGCCTGCCCCACCAAGGAGCAACCTCACCCTCCGGTCTGGGGTGGGAATACAGCTGGGAAACTGGCACTAGCTTTGTTTGTGGGTGGGTCAGCCGGTACTAAACAGAGTGTCACAGAGAGAGGCAGTGTGGCCATGGAACTTAAGGACACTGGAACTTGTGGGACAGCAATTGTTTGGGAGCCAGCCTTAGCAAACTTGTTTGGGACATTGCATTATGTGACTATCCCTGCGCCCAGGGCGCAGGGTATAAACCCCAGCAGGAACCCCCCAGGATGCCCCAAGCTCAGGAGAGATGGGATAATCTCTCCCAGTAACCGAGAAGTGGAGGTCCACCGTCGGACAGCCCCAGGCCGACCCGTTAAGGGTCTAGCTGGGTCTGCTGAACTGGAGGGGTGGAGATGTCACGGATACCGGGCTGCAAGGGTTAAACCCCTACCCCCTACAACCTCACCCCTGTTTCTCATTGGTTTTGGGCTCCTCAGAGCAACCACAATCTCTGGGAGCTTTTTGTTTGCTTTTTGTTGGCTTGTTTTGTTAAGAGAAGAGCTGGTCTATGATCGGGAAAACCCTCCTAGGCTGGCCGGGCTCCTGGAACTCCCGGTCGGCCCCCTCACAACGGACACCCGCCTAACCCCTCTCAGGCTGGCCGGGCTCCTAGAACTCCCGGTCGGCCACAGGACAGCAGGACACCCGCTAACTTTACCCCTGGTCGCTCCAGCAGCCCTTTGCTCCAGAGCTCCGCTCTTTTGGCATTTGGTAGCCCCTAGGGAGGACAAGAGCTGTGGGAATTATTGGAGGGGAGCTCCTTTGGGAATCGGGGGATTTGGATACCCCTAACCCCATAACTTCAACGGAATGTAACTCTGGTCCACAGTAACGAATCATGCTGATTTTTGGACTGTGGCATCTGGGAACCGAGAGCTTTAAAATGACACCCTGGTGCCGCCGCTCCACCAGGATCACCCCGAAACCGCCACCCCTGTGCCCTGGGACTGTGGCTGCCATGGAGGTGCCGGTCCGTCTGGAGGGGCGGGAAAATTGTGGGATTGTCCTTTGTCTTATCAAGATTAGCTGGGTGTATAAAATGAGTGTATGTTTTACAATAAAATCAGTTCCTGTTTCACCTGAATGCTAGTATGTCTAGTTATTTGGGTTGGCTCCTGCTAAAATCACTTTCCTGGGCTACATAGCAGCCTGTTCCAGGCAGAGGAAGGACCCTCCGGTAGAGCTACCTAGTCTGGGTAGCCGGAGTCTGCCACAGGGTGGGACCATGAGTACTGGTGCTGTCAGGCATCAGGGGTGGCTACAGGCTTACAGAGACCTATGAAAAAAGAAAGGACAGAGTAAACCTACTCTGGCTTTCTGTACTAGGGCAGCAGATATGTTAGGAAAATGCAGCAAGGCCCACCTTACAAGTTCCTAACTGCTGTAAAGCCACAACTGAAGAGACTAACATTAAGTACGGCTAGACCCAATCTTGAGATGAAGTTCAGAATAAACCTACTCTGGCATTCAAAATAATAAAATCTTGATTGAAGTGAAATAAATCCAATCTTCTTCAGACACCAAACCTTCACCTCCTCCTTGCACCGAAGGCAAAGAGAATGACTGGGGGTTGTGGGAAGGGAAGTGATGCTTAACAGCTTAGCTGTGGTGCTCTTTGCCTCCTCCTGCTGGCCAGGAGTGATATTCCCAACAGTAATTGATGATTCCGTGGACTCACTGTATCTTAGGAAAGAAACAAGCAGGCAGTGAAACTCGTCAACACTGATTGCTCAGGAGCTGTTAGCAGGCAGTCTGGATGGGTTCGCAGAAAGACTCTCCCTGCTTCTCCAGACTATAACTTTTGTCAATGCTCTCAGTGAGAGGCTGACAAGACTACTTAAAACTCCAGTCCCATATTGAAAGGCAGATACTCCTCCTAAGGAACTACTCCGAAATCTTCTGACACTTCTCTGCCATCCTCCTGTGACGAAAGGCAAATAATGACTGGGGGATGGGGGAAGTGGGAGAGGTATTTAAGCCTTTGGCTGGGGTGTCTTTGCCTCCTCCTTGTGGCCAGGTTCAGTATTTTCCAACAGGAAGGAATGATGCAGTGGGCTGTCCTTATATTAAGAAGGAAAATAAGCATTTTAAATATAGAAAGGCACCTTTTGAAAACCAATGGTGGGGGCACTCACTACCTCCTAGACCCAGATAAGTTGTCAAGAAAACACTCCTCAGGAATGCTGTCTGCAGCAGGATTGCAAGGAAGTGAATGAAGCCGCACCTGGTCACATGGAGCGCAAGGCAGGACCTCCCCTGCTATGAAAAAGTCTGCAAGGCTATTAGGAGCTGCGCAACTCACAAAAGTGAAACCTGCCTATTCCAGCCAAAGGTACACAGTCTAAATGAGCCCTGAAAACGTTCTTCACAAATGTTAAAGCAGTATATAAACTCCCCAAACTGTTACCAATAAACTCCCACTGAGGAGATATTAACCCTCGATCCTACTGAGGTATAGAGGAGTCACAGTGTGACTCATAAGGCGTCCCTGCTATATTAAAATAACAGACTTACCTTCCAGGATCCGTGCTGTGGAAGAGATGAAGCCTCTCAAGTGCGACAGCCTTGTAGCGATGCTCTGACAGGGACCCGAGTGTGGAAAAGCAAGCAGTGTAACTCGTTAACACTGATTACGCAGGAGTTGTTAGACAGTCCGGATGGCTTTGCAGAAAAACTTTCCCTGCATCTCCAGACTCTAACTTTCATCAATACTCTCTCTGAGAGGTTTATATGATTACTTAAAACTCCAGTCCTCTCTTGAAGGGAACATACCCGTTAAGGACTATCCGAATCTTCTGACACTTCTCTGCCATCCTCCTCTAGTGACGAAAGGCAAAGAATGACTGGGGGGATAGGGGAAGTGAGAGGGATATTTAAGCCTTTGACTGGGGTGTGTCTGCTTCCTCCTGGTGGCCAGGTGTTGTATTTCCCAACAGTAAGGAATGAAGTCGTGGACTCTCCCTGCCTTATGGAAAGAAATGTAGGGTTAACACTCAGTTTATCAGTTTGCAGATTTTTTTTTGTTCCCCAGAGGGAAAATAAATAAATAATTCAATTAATCTTTCAAAAAAACAGACCCCCTACTCTAGAAAAATACTGTAAGCACTGGCTTAGTCATTTCAATTAGTTGTCATATAAATCATATAACAGGAAAATACAAGAATTCAACTATAAGAAATATTCACAGACCACAACGGGTGAAAAAGATATTCATTAAATGTAAAAATTATCCATATTGACTATATGTGTTGATGATGAATGATTATCATATTTAAATGCAGGTCTAATTATCTGAGGAAGTTTACCTAAAAAACACCTAATTACAATGATAAAATCAATTTTCTGATGATCCTATATTTACTGTATATTTTTCTTGAAATATGAAATGATTGTATTTAGTAACATGAAATGAATATGCACAAAAACAGACAAAAGCTATGCTCATGAGTCAATTCACCAAAATTATTTTTCTTTAGGTCAGACCTGTGGAATTAGAGTTCAAACATCAATTATAAAGCTGTTAGAAAAAATGATGATGGTTTGGCACACACAGATGTCAGACTGGTGAAGTTCACGCTGCGCAAACCCACTTTATAAGTACACAATATTTTGAAATGGTTTTCAAATAGACTGGAACTGCCTTGGATAGTCTCACACAGAGACATTTTAATGTACTTGTGCTTGCAGAAATATGTTTCTGTTAAGTTATCTTGACAGCTGGTCACGTGCACTGTAATTGTTATCACTACTGCAGCGATAACTTTTGGCATAAACATTTTTGCAAACGGGTATTATACAAATATGTTTCTAGTTGAATTTGAAATGCGCTGACTTACAAGCTTTACTCATATTTCCATGCTATAATGAATGCACAGCAATGTTTGTCTTTTTACTCACCATTTGCTGGATTCAATCCAGTGGTGAAGTCTATTTAGACTTGGAATGAAACCATGGAAATCTATATATTCAAATTGTGTTTGGAATACAAAATGCCACTGCTTTAATTTTCTGCACTAAACATTTAGTAAACAATAATAGAGCGTTGGCAGAGTTTTCTAACTAAATCATAGCTGAGTTTGAAATAGTAGAAAGTACTTCTGTATCTAACACTCACTGTGTATATCTACTGATATTTCTTTCTTCCAGGACTCATACAATACAGATATAAACCAGCTGTGTAAACTGTAAATGCATTCCTTACTACTGGTATGTAAGTAGGCATATGGAAACCTCTCTTTCAGGACTCCTAAACATAGCACAGCCTATAATATAATCAACATGTGAGGGAGCTGCTGAAGGAGCCTATTAAAATATATATTTTTTTTAAAAAAAGGAAAGGAGAATTTAGTTCAATATTTTTTTAAAAATGTTGACACATATGCTGTGATTTTTGTTTTCATATTTAGCACAATACTTTATTTGCCGAATATATTAAATGTAGAAATTGGTAACATCAGGTCTCCATACTATTTAATTGAACATACAAATTATATAACATAACTTACCACAGTGATTCCCCGTCTATAATGCAAAAACGTAGGAATTTGCATTTGTTCTTAAAACATGTTTTTTTTTTTTAATTTTGAAGTGTCTAACTACATGTTAAAATGACATAGCATAAATTGTGGTATTTACAAAGTAATCACTAAGAGGAGACCAAGCTCAAGGTGGTTCATTGTCATGTGCAATCTTAAATTAACTGCACAAGGGTAAAAATAATGACCATTCATCTGTATCACTCAGGATAAAGTATTTTCTTTGTTGAATCTAAGAGAGGCATTTTAAGAAAAAGTGTAACTGGTATAGATTGTGAGTTATGAGTTATTAAGAGTTTAGAATGATCAAGGAGTACATACTAGTGCACTCACTATCTGCTGGATAGATTGCTCACTCGCAAATAAGGCCAATTCCAACATCTCTACTGGTGAACAATGACGTCACACATATAAAAAAACATAATTTTTGCTTACCTGATAAATTGTTTTCATGGTGGTGAGAGTTCATGATCCATTACTCATGGGAATTACCTTCCCTACCACTTGGAGGAGGCAAAGATTCCCAAAACTCAAATGCTCTAAATAACCCCATCCACTGCATACATACCTCAGTCTAACCCATAGCCTAGCAGAAGTGAGGTAAGAAAAAGAGCACGAGACAAAAAAAATAGAGCAGGGAAAAAGATGTGCTTAAAAAAGAAAGGGTGGGTGTCCTGGACTCTCAGCACCATGAAATAAATAAATGTATCAGGTAAGCATAAATTATGTTTTCTTTCATACAGGTGGTGAGAGTCCACACTCCATTACTAATGGGAACTAATTCCCAAGCTGTGGAGTCCACGAGTAATAACATAAAAGGAGGGTTTTAAAAAACATATTTTTTCACTGAGAAATTAAATCCACAACCCCAATAATTCCTTTTTTTAATGCACTTAAAAACCTGAAACAGATAAGAATTAATGAAGCAACTGCTTGATGCACCTTTCTACCAAAAGCTATCTCTGAAGACATAACAGTATCCCTGGCAGGAGAAACCTGTACTGACCTTAAACGCTTGTTTGCAGGCAGAAGAGCGGCCATAGCTTCATATACTGCTGCTGTGCTGTAATCAACTTTCTCAATTTAGATGAAAGTTCCTCAGCATTCTCCTGTAATGAAGAAACAGAAGTAGCATTATTACCCATAGAAACAGCATTATATTGGTCTGATTGCAACAAATTTAAACTTGAGTCACATAAATGAGCTGAGGAAGGTACTTCAGTATTTTACAGTAAGCACACCTTTTGGTAGAAAGGTGATCACAATTTCTATGGTAGAAATAGGAACAGAATCAGAAGGCTCCATTATTGCATTAAATAATGCATTAAGCAATATAACCCCATAAAAAAGCTTGTGAGGAATAGAGAACCTATCCCAACCTAAGTAGCTGTGAGGATGTGGGAGTTGTCTGGAACTCAGTATGCAGGAATGGAAAACCAAAACAAAGAAAGTATTTTCTTAAATAAACTTTACTAAAGAAATGTTATGCAGAAAACAAATTGAGGTCAACATTAAACCAGATAAAGTTTTTACAATGAAAATTTTAAGCACACGTCTCTCAGTAAGCACAGAACCCAGCGGGTAATGTTGGTGAGGAATGTCCAGGAACAATAGGGCATATATAAGTAAGCACAAGTCTCTCAGCAAGCACAGAATCCAGCAGGTACTGTTGGTGAGGTATGTTGTGAAATGTCCAGGAACAAGAGAGCATATATAAGTATCACAGAAGATGTCTTTGGTCTAAGGAGTAATATAAGCATATACAAGTATCACAGCAGGGGACTTTGGTATCAGCACTAGTATAAGCATACACAAGTATCACAGCAGAGGTGTTTGGTCTCAGCAGTAGGATAAGCATACACAAGTATCACAGCAGAGGTCTTTAGTCTCAGAAGTAGTATAAGCATACACAAGTATCACAGCAGAGGTCTTTGGTATCAGCAGTAGGATAAGCATACCCAAGTATCACAGCAGAGGTCTTTGGTCTCAGCAGTAGGACAGGCATACACTAGTATCACAGTAGAGGAGCAGGAACAAGGTAAAAAGGACCTTCCTAGGCAATAACTCAGCACAGAGTGATGTACTGAGCAGCCTTATATAGGAACTCCCACACCTTCTCCTGGTGGGAGTCCTAGCAATCAGAGGCTTGCCCTTTAAATCTATGCAGCATGCGGCCGCGCATAGCTAGAGAGCTCCAGCTAGCAAACAGACTAGACTCTGTGTCTCTGCACGTGGGACGCCAAGACGGACTGCCGGGGGCCCCGCATTAGCCGCGACAAGCGGCTAGGGTAAGGAGCCTGAAATTATCTTAAGTAATAATGCATGCAAAACTGAACTGTCTAAAAAAAGAGAGACAGAAGGAAAACAACATCCAGCTTAGAGGAACGTGCAAAAAAGCAAATGATATCTGTAAGGAAAAAGCACGCAGCAAAAACCTGATGTGCACATAACAGATGAGAGTGTGCTAACCCGTCGAAAGACAGCAAAACAATACCCCAACAGAAAACTATAGAGTGTGCGCTAATCCGACAAGTGCATAAGCAACCAGCGTGTGCTAACCAGACGAGTGACAGCAAAAAATACTAATAGATAACATGCACTAACCTGATGGACACTAGCCCAACGCGCACAAACCCAACACGCACAACTGAAGGCAGACATATGAAAAACAAAACTAGGTGCCAAAACTTTAAGGGGAATAAGAAAAAAACTAAATTTATGCTTACCTGAAAAATGTATTTCTTTCCGGATATGGTGAGTCCACGGCTTGAGTAATTACTGTTGAGAATATCACTCCTGGCCAGCAGGAGGAGGCAAAGAACACCACAGTTAAACTGCTAAGTATCCCTCCCTTACCCACAACCCCCAGTCATTCGACCACAGGGAAATGGAGAAAAAGGAGTAACACAAGGTGTAGAGGTGCCTGAGGTTATAGTAAAAAAAACAACGGTCTTAAAATATAGGGTGGGGCTGTGGACTCAACCTTTCCAGAAATAAATTTATCAGGTAAGCATTACATTTTGTTTTTCTTTCCTAAGATATGGTGAGTTCACAGCTTGAGTAATTACTGTTGGGAACCAATACCCAAGCTAGAGGACATGGATAAATAGGGAGGGACAAGACAGGCAGACAAGACAAGACAGACAGACAGACAAGACAGAAGGCACCACTGCTTGAAGAACATTTCTCCCAAAAGAAGCCTCAGTCGAGGCAAAAGTATCAAATTTGGAAAAAGTATGTAGATAAGACCAAGTTGCAGCCTTGCAAATTTGTTTCACAGAAGCTTAATTTTTGAAAGCCCAAGAAGAGGAAATCGCTCTTGTGGAATAGAATTTAAGAGCATGTACAACATCCAAATTGTGTAATAAACATTCTTTGGAAGGAGGAGGATTAGGACACAGAGCGGGAACAAACATTTTCTGAATGATATCTCTATTATAAGAAACAACCTTAGGAAGGAAACCCAACTTAGTACGAAGAACTGCCTTATCGGCACAAAAAAACATAATTTATGTAAGAACTTACCTGATAAATTCATTTCTTTCATATTAGCAAGAGTCCATGAGCTAGTGACGTATGGGATATACATTCCTACCAGGAGGGGCAAAGTTTCCCAAACCTTAAAATGCCTATAAATACACCCCTCACCACACCCACAATTCAGTTTAACGAATAGCCAAGAAGTGGGGTGATAAGAAAAAAGTGCGAAAGCATATAAAATAAGGAATTGGAATAATTGTGCTTTATACAAAAAAATCATAACCACCACAAAAAAGGGCGGGCCTCATGGACTCTTGCTAATATGAAAGAAATGAATTTATCAGGTAAGTTCTTACATAAATTATGTTTTCTTTCATGTAATTAGCAAGAGTCCATGAGCTAGTGACGTATGGGATAATGACTACCCAAGATGTGGATCTTTCCACACAAGAGTCACTAGAGAGGGAGGGATAAAATAAAGACAGCCAATTCCTGCTGAAAATAATCCACACCCAAAATAAAGTTTAATGAAAAACATAAGCAGAAGATTCAAACTGAAACCACTGCCTGAAGTACTTTTCTACCAAAAACTGCTTCAGAAGAAGAAAACACATCAAAATGGTAGAATTTAGAAAAAGTATGCAAAGAGGACCAAGTTGCTGCTTTGCAAATCTAATCAATCGAAGCTTCATTCCTAAACGCCCAGGAAGTAGAAACTGACCTAGTAGAATGAACTGTAATCCTTAGAGGCGGAGTTTTACCCGACTCGACATAAGCATGATGAAATAAAGATTTCAACCAAGATGCCAAAGAAATGGCAGAAGCTTTCTGGCCTTTTCTAGAACCGGAAAAGATGACAAATAATACAAAGCTCTAACAGCATCCAAAGAATGCAATGATTTCTCCTTAGAATTCATAGGATTAGGACATAATGAAGGAACCACAATTTCTCTACTAAGGTTGTTAGAATTCACAACCTTAGGTAAAAAATTCAAAAGAAGTTCGCAGCACCGCCCCATCCTGATGAAAAATCAGAAAAGGAGACTCACAAGAAAGAGCAGATAATTCAGAGACTCTTCTGGCAGAAGAGATGGCCAAAAGAAACAAAACTTTCCAAGAAAGTAATATAACGACCAAAGAATGCATGGGTTCAAAAGGAGGAGCTTGAAAAGCCCCCAGAACCAAATTCAAACTCCAAGGAGGAGAAATTGACTTAATGACAGGTTTTATACGAACCAAAGCTTGTACAAAACAATGAAATATCAGGAAGAATAGCAATCCTTCTGTGAAAAAAGAACAGAAAGAGCAGAGATTTGTCCTTTCAAGGAACTTGCGGACAAACCTTTATCTAAACCATCCTGAAGAAACTGAAAAATTCTCGGTATTCAAAAAGAATGCCAAGAAAAAATGATGAGAAAGACACTAAGAAATATAAGTCTTCCAGACTCTATAATATATCTCACTAGATACAGATTTACGAGCCTGTCACATAGTATTAATCACAGAGTCAGAGAAACCTTCTTTGACCAAGAATCAAGCGTTCAAACTCCATACCTTAAAATTTAAGGATTTGAGATCCTGATGGAAAAAAGGACCTTGCGACAGAAAGTCTGGTCTTAACGGAAGAGTCCACAGCTGGCAAGAGGCCATCCGGACAAGATCCGCATACCAAAACCTGTGAGGCCATGCTGGAGCTACCAGCAGAACAAACGAGCATTCCTTCAGAATCTTGGAGATTACTTTTGGAAGAAGAACTAGAGGCGGAAAGATATAGGCAGGATGATACTTCCAAGGAAGTGATAATGTATCCACTGCTTCCGCCCGAGGATCCCGGGATCTGGACAGATACCAGGGAAGTTTCTTGTTTAGATGAGAAGCCATCAGATCTATTTCTGGGAGTTCCCACATTTGAACAATCTGAAGAAATACCTCTGGGTGAAGAGACCATTCGCCCGGATGCAACGTTTGGCGACTGAGATAATCCGCTTCCCAATTGTCTATACCTGAGATATGAACCGCAGAGATTAGACAGGAGCTGGATTCCGCCCAAACCAAAATTCGAGATACTTCTTTCATAGCCAGAGGACTGTGAGTCCCTCCTTGATGATTGATGTATGCCACAGCTGTGACATTGTCTATCTGAAAACAAATGAACAACTCTCTCTTCAGAAGAGGCCAAAACTGAAGAGCTCTGAAAATTGCACGGAGTTCAAAAATATTGATCGGTAATCTCACCTCCTGAGATTCCCAAACCCCTTGTGCCGTCAGAGACCCCCACACAGCTCCCCAACCTGTAAGACTTGCATCTGTTGAGATTATAGTCCAGGTCGGAAGAACAAAGAAGCCCCCTGAACTAAACGATGGTGAACTGTCCACCATGTCAGAGAGTGTCGTATAATCGGTTTAAAGATATTAATTGAGATATCTTTGTGTAATCCCTGCACCACTGGTTCAGCATACAGAGCTGAAGAGGTCGCATGTGAAAACGAGCAAAGGAGATCGCATCCGATGCGGAAGTCCTAAGACCTAAAATTTCCATGCATAAGGCTACCAAAGGGAATGATTGTGACTGAAGGTTTTGACAAGCTGATATCAATGTTAAACTTCTCTTATCTGACAAGGACAGAGTCATAGACACTGAATCTATCTGGAAACCTAAAAAGGTTACCCTTGTCTGAGGAAACAATGAACTGATTGGTAAATTGATCCTCCAACCATGATCTTGAAGAAACAACACAAGTCGATTCGTATGAGATTCTGCGAAAATGTGAAGACTGAGCAAGTACCAAGATATCGTCCAAAAAAGGAAATACCAAAACCCTGTTCTCTGATTACAGACAGAAGGGCACCGAGAACCTTTGAAAAAAATTCTTGGAGCTGACGCTAGGCCAAACGGTAGAGCCACAAAACTGGTAATGCTTGTCTAAAAAGAGAATCTCAGAAACTAAAAGTGATCTGGATGAATCGGAATATGCAGATATGCATCCTGTAAATCTATTGTAGACATATAATGCCCTTGCTAAACAAAAGGCAGGATAGTCCTACAGTTACCATCTTGAATGTTGGTATCCTTACATAACGATTCAATATAGATAGATCCGGAACTGGTCTGAAGGAATTGACCTTCTTTGGTACAATGAAGAGATAGAATAAAACCCCAGCCCCTGTTCCAGAAATGGAACTGGCATAATTACTCCAGCCAACTCTAGATCTGAAACACATTTCAGAAATGCTGAGCCTTTGCTGTGTTTACTGGGACACGGGAAAGAAAAAAATCTCTTTGCAGGAGGCCTTAACTTGAAGCCAATTCTGTACCTTAAAAGAAAACGTAAACTGCCCCATACCAGCTGAGCTGGAATGAGGGCCGCACCTTCATGGGTATTTAGGAGCTGGCTATAGGTTTCTATAAGGCTTGGATATATTCCAAACTGGAAATGGTTTCCAAACTGATACCGCTCCTGAGGATGAAGGATCAGGCTTTTGTTCCTTGTTGTGAGGAAAGGAACGAAAATGATTATTAGACCTAAATTTACCTTAGATTTTTTATCCTTTGGTAAAAAAGTTCCCTTCCCTCCAGTAACAGTTGAGATAATAGAATCCAACTGAAAATCGAATAATTTATTACCCTGGAAAGAAAGGGAAAGCAAAGTTGACTTAGAAGACATATCAGCATTCCAAGTTTTAAGCCATAAAGCTTTTCTAGCTAAAATAGCAAGAGACATATACCTGACATCAACTCTAATGATATCAAAAGATGGTATCACAAATAAAATTATTAGCACGTTATAGAATAATAATAATGCTATAAAATTATGATCTGTTACTTGTTGCGCTAAAGCTTCTAACCAAAAAGTTGAAGCTGCAGCAACATCCGCTAAAAATACAGCAGGTCTAAGAAGATTACCTGAACATAAGTAAGCTTTTCTTAGAAAGGATTCAATCTTCCTATCTAAAGGATCCTTAAATGAAGTACTATCTGCCATAGGAATAGTAGTACGTTTAGCAGGAGTAGAGACAGCCCCATTAACCTTAGAGATTTTGTCCCAAAATTCTAATCTGTCAGATAGCACAGGATATAATTGCTTAAACGTTTAGAAGGAGTAAATGAATTACCCAAATTATTCCATTCCCTGGAAATTACTTCAGAAATAGCATCAGGGAGAGAAAACACTTCTGGAATAACTACAGGAGATTTAAAAAACCTTATTTAAACGTTTAGATTTAGTATCAAGAGGACCAGAATCCTCTATTTCTAATGCAATTAATACTTCTTTAAATAAAGAACGAATAAATTCCATCTTGAACAAATACAAAGATTATCAGCATCAACCTCTGAGACAGAAACCTCTGAACCAGAAGAACCATTATCAGTATCAGAATGATGATGTTCATTTAAAAATTCATCTGAAAAAAGAGAAGTTTTAAAAGACTTTTATGTATACTAGAAGGAGAAATAACAGACATAGCCTTCTTAATGGATTTAAAAAATAAAATCTCTTATGTTATCAGGAACACTCTGAAAATTAGATGTTGACGGAACAGCAACAGGTAATGTAACAGTACTAAAGGAAATTTTATCTGCATTAATAAGTTTGTCATGACATGCAATACAAACAACAGCTGGAGAAACAGATACCAAAAGTTTATAGCAGATACACTTAGCTTGGTAGCTCCAGCACTGGGCAGCGATTTTCCTGAAGTATCTTCTGACTCAGTTGCAACGTGGAACATCTTGCAATATGTAAAAGAAAAAACAACATATAAAGCAAAATTGATCAAATTCCTTAAATGACAGTTTCAGGAATGGGAAAAAAATGCCAGTGAACAAGCTTCTAGCAACCAGAAGCAATAAATAATGAGACTTAAATAATGTGGAGACAAAAATGACGCCCATATTTTTTAGCGCCAAAAAAGACGCCCACATTATTTGGCGCCTAAATGCTTTTGGCGCCAAAAATGACGCCACATCCGGAACGCCGACACTTTTGACGCAAAAAAAAGTCAAAAAATGACGCAACTTCCGGCGACACGTATGACGCCGGAAACAGAAAAAAATTTTTGCGCCAAAAAAGTCCGCGCCAAGAATGACGCAATAAAATGAAGCATTTTCTGCCCCCGCGAGCCTAACAGCCCACAGGGAAAAAGTCAATTTTTTTAAGGTAAGAAAAAATGATTGAAACAAATGCATTTATCCCAAGTATGAAACTGACTGTCTGAAAATAAGGAATGTTGAACATCCTGAGTCAAGGCAAATAAATGTTTGAATACATATATTTAGAACTTTATAAAAAAGTGCCTAACCATAGCTTAGAGTGTCACAGAAAATAAGCTTACTTACTTACCCCAGGACACTCATCTACATGTTGTAGAAAGCCAAACCAGTACTGAAACGAAAATCAGCAGAGGTAATGGTATATATATAAGAGTATATCGTCGATCTGAAAAGGGAGGTAAGAGATGAATCTCTATGACCGATAACAGAGAACCTATGAAATAGACCCCGTAGAAGAAGATCATTGCATTCAAATAGGCAATACTCTCCTCACATCCCTCTGACATTCACTGCATGCTGAGAGGAAAACCGGGCTCCAACCTGCTGCGGAGCGCATATCAACGTAGAATCTAGCACAAACTTACTTCACCACCTCCATAGGAGGCAAAGTTTGTAAAACTGAATTGTGGGTGTGGTGAGGGGTGTATTTATAGGCATTTTAAGGTTTGGGAAACTTTGCCCCTCCTGGTAGGAATGTATATCCCATAAGTCACTAGCTCATGGACTCTTGCTAATTACATGAAAGAAATAAAATAAGGGTATTCACACTGCAGAGCTGAGAGTTCCGAGACTCTTCGAGCAGAAGAGACTGATATATCAAGTCTCTTCAGAAATAAAAGGCTGTACATACCTTAATGCTGCTTGTAGCATGAAAACCGGTCTCCACACTGAAGATGTCTCATGTGTTACCTTCAGAAGTCTTGCAGGGACCAGCGTGGATCTTAGTTACAACTGCTAAGATCATCAACCTCTGGGCAGAAATCTTCTTCCATAACCCCCTGAGGAAAATAGTACACACCGGTACCATTTAAAATAAAAAACTTCTTGATTGAAGAAACTAAAACTAACACCTCACTTTACCATGTCTTCCTAGTATAACACAGGCAAAGAGAAAGACTGAGGATGGAGGGGAAGGGAGGGGCTATATATACAGCTCTGCTGTGGTGCTCTTTGCCACTTCCTGTTAGCAGGAGGTTAATATCCCACAATTAAGGATGAAATCCGTGGACTCGTCATATCTTTGTAAAAGAAATAAAGGACGGGGCCATGGACTCACCATAACCGGAAAGAAAGAAATTCTTTCCTAAGATATGGTGAGTCTACAAGTATACCCAAGCTAGAGGACACATATGATTAGGGAGGGACAAGGCAGGTAACCTAAACAGAAGGCACCACCGCTTGAAAAAAACCTTTCTCCCAAAAGAGGCCTCAGCTAAGGCAAAAGTATCAAAAATGGATAAAGTATGCAGAGGACCATGTTGCCGCTTTGCAAATCTGTTCCACATAAACTTAATTTTTTTAAAGCCCAAGAAGAGAAGACAGCTCTCATGGAATGAGCCGTAATTCTCTCAGGAGACTGCTGACCAGCAGTCTCAAAAACAAAACAAATTATACTTCTCAACCAGAGAGAAAGAGAAGTAGCAGAAGCATTCTGACCTTTATGTTTCCCAGAGAAACAAACCAACAGGGCCTGTAGATAGAATTTAAGAACACGCACAAAATCCAAGTTGTGCAATCAACGTTCCTTATGAAAAGAAGGATTAGGACATAGAGAAGTAACAATAATTTCCTGATCAATATCTCTATCTGAAACAACTTAAGGAAGGTACTAACTTACTACGAAGAACCGGAGTAAATAAATATAAGGAGCGCCACCCTCAAAGGGGGGGGGGGGGGCTAAAGTGCGTTGTGAAGATACATGAGTGAGGTATCTTTTTAAATTATGTGAGTGAGGTATCTTTTTTAAAAATTACCTCTAGGGGTTAAATGAACAGAAAACTAATATTCCATAAAATACACTGCAATACGCAGAATATAGGGGAAAGCTGCCAGAGGAGATGATGGCTGCTAAGGGAAAGTGACTAAGTACTATACAGTGCTATAAATATTACAACAAGTTACATAAAGGCTACAGAGTGTTACAAAGTGTTGCTACAAATTGCTAAAAATAGCTACAAAGTGGTAAAGTGCTACAGAGATACTATTGCAAGTATCGAGTACCGGATACAAATGTATAAAGTGCTGAAAAAGACTACAAAGTGATATAGTGTTATAAAACAGTGTAGTGTTACATGAATACTAATACAAGTGACTAATACCAATTGTGGTTATATAGCATTAAATGTATAATTTATTACAGAATGCCAGAATATGTAAATAATCTAGTTAAAAATCACATTTTTTCCTTGCCATAAATGTAAGGCCTGCAAGCATGGTCTCAAAACTAGCACTGTTCAATCTTATATAACAAAAGAGAAATTTAGAGTAAACCAAATGATCCGCTGTAAAGACAAAGGCATCAATATATCTACTAGAGTGTTCCTGTAGTATGTAGGCCAAACATGCAGACCTCTAAGAGACCGGATTAGGGAGCACCTTCTAAAAATAGAAGGCAATAAGGGCAAAGTTCCCTTATATAAACACTTTAAGGAAAAACATAATAGAGATACTAATGCTCTTAAGTTCATGAGTCTGCAGAAAGTATATAAGAACTGTAGAGGCAGAAAATTTGAAAAAACGCTTCTCCTGAATGAATACAGGTGGATTTTTGAACTAGACTGCATTCACCCCAAAGGCCTAAATGCTGATTTTGAAGTAGCTCATCTCCTGTAGATCTTATTAAACATTTATTTATTTATAAAATATTTTACCAGGAAAGATACATTGAGATTTCTCTCGTTTTCAAGTATGTCCTGGGACCACTAAACATTGCATTGATACAATAGGGTACAATAAAATACAAAAACAATAATAATACACAATATATACAAAAGTTTAACATAGAAAAGGTAGGCAATATTTAATCAACCATGACAGGTGCATTCTGTTTTGAGATATGTAGAGAGGGATCTCTTAAAGGATATTAGGCTTGGGGAAGTTTTGAAAGTGTGCGGGAGGTCATTCCATAATTGTGGTGCTCTGTAGGAAAAGGAGGATCTAGCTGCTTTATTTTTGTATTGAGGCAAGCTAAATAATGTGCTGTTATTGGATCGGAGGTTATAGGAGGTGGCAATAGCCGGGGAGAGCATTCTGCTCAGGTAAGGTGGGAGCTTCCCAGAAAGGCACTTAAACACAAGGCAGGAAAGATGGAGGGGGCGTCTGGATTCCAGCGACAGCCAGTTTAGTTCTTTTAGCATGTCACAATGGTGGGTCCTGTAATTACATTGTAGCACAAAGTGGCAGAACAGAATGTATTAAGTTTATTAAGGTGAGTTTGCGGTGCAGGTGCATATACTACATCCCCGTAATCCATAATAGGCATCAGCATTTGCTGTACAATCGTTTCCTTTACTGTAGGGCTGAGGCAGGATTTGTTTCTGTACAGGGCACCTAGTTTTGGATTGCAAGTTTTTCTATGTGGAAGTTTAGATGCAAGTTTTGTGGAGGCCAAAAGATAGATTGGGGTCTAACAACATACCTAAGTATTTGAAAGAGTGGACTGCGGTCAGCGTGCAATTGGATTTTGTTTTAATGCGAAGATGGGAATTTTGTAATTTGTGTAATTTAGGTCCTGTTCCAAAGATCATTGTGACAGTTTTGTCAGTGTTTAGGAAGCGTTTGTTTTTTGAGATCCACTTTTCTACCTCTGTGAACTGCTTCAAGCTGTGGCAGATCGGAATTGTTTGCATAGATTACCGTGTCATCTGCGTACAGTTGAGGATTTGCAGACATTAGGCAGATCATTTATAAATAATGTGAATAGTAGGGGGCTGAGAATGGAACCTTGGGGAACACCACACGTGACTGGGAGAGGGAGGGAGTCACTGTCAGAGATGGAGACATATTGTGATCGATCCGATACATACAATCGAAACCAGGTTAACGTGCATGCACTTCACCACCATATATCTGCGGAACAAGTTCCCCTATACAGCCTATGTATGTGTGCTCTTAGAATTCTTAGCTCTTTACTTTGAGTTTTCTTAAATGTACTTTATTTAACTTTTTTAACTTTTTAGATATCTTGGTCACATAGCGTCTCTGTATAGCTATTCCAGCTACTCCCCCCCCCTTCCCCCTTATGAGGTTCCCAAATTTATTTTACTTCGCTTTATTTTACTATTTATTTTATTTTTCTGGCTCACATTTATTTTGTTTACATAGACCAAACGTATAGTTTTATAAACTTATGTATACACCTTGACTATGTAAAAGTGTGTCTCACCTAACTCAGGCTGGTCTCTTAATGAGTCCACAGTGAGAAAATATCTCTAATATATTTTAATTGTATTTTTAATGTGTTTAACTATTTTTAAGAAGATTCCTTAAGCATATTTTTTTTTCACTATTATCCAATTGTATTTATTGATTAGGGAATATACAACTATATTATTTCTACTAAACTCTAACTTGTATATGGGGTTTGGAGTGATAAAACCAGGTTGTGGCTGCCCAGCACTCCAACCAGGTGAAGCAGCCACAACCTGGGTGCAATCCTTATGAGAGATAGTTAGAGAACAATGTGGAAGAAGGGCACTCTCAGGGTTTGTATAGAGAATTTTTTTTTCTTTATTCTTAGAACATTAATACATGTATTAATGTTCTAAGAATAAAGAAAATATTTTTTTCTATACAAACCCTGAGAGTGCCCTTCTTCCACTTTTTTCTTTCTTTCTTCTTTTCTTTCTTCTTTTCTTTCTTCTTTTCTTTCTCTCTCTCTCTCTCTCTCTCTCTCTCTCTCTCTCTCTCTCTCTCTCTTTCTCTCTCTATATATATATATATATATATATATATATATATATATATATATATATATAAGCCAGGCCCATTTCACTGCGATTATGGATTTATTTGTCAATGTATCACCATCATTATGCATCTAGTGATATCTATTAGTACGCAGTTAGTGGTAATTGTTACTTCCATTCAATATTGTGTATCTATTCATAGCGCCGACCACAGCGCTACACATACTCTATCACTTCTGTCCTGCACGGACCTCATACACACAGAAGAGGATATATGTCACCGCCAATGCTGGCCCCTTTATAGGAATAGCAACGTATATATAGAGTGGTGCAAATTTTCCCGTTACAATTGCACAAAATAGTCTTTATTATCTTTATTGATATCTTTATTTCTTCATGACAAAAAAACTAAATTTATGCTTACCTGATAAATTACTTTCTTTTACGATATGACGAGTCCACAGATTTCATCCTTACTTGTGGGATATTAACCTCCTGCTAACAGGAAGTGGCAAAGGGCACCACAGCAGAGCTGTATATATAGCCCCTCCAGTCAGAGGTGACTGAAGTTTACAAAAAATATAAAGAAAAACTGTCTTAAAAAGAACAGGGTGGGCCGTGGACTCGTCATATCGTAAAAGAAAGTAATTTATCAGGTAAGCATAAATTTAGTTTTCTTTTACAAAGATATGACGAGTACACGAATTTCATCCTTACTTGTGGGAAACCAATACCAAAGCAATAGGACACGGATGAAAGGGAGGGACAAGACAGGAACCTAAATGGAAGGCACCACTGCTTGAAGAACCTCTCTCCCAAAGATAGCCTCAGAAGAAGCAAAAGTATCAAATTTGTAAAATTTGGAAAAAGTGTGAAGGGACGACCAAGTCGCAGCCTTACAAATATGTTCAACAGATGCATCGTTTTTAAAAGCCCATGTGGAAGCCACAGCCCTAGTAGAATGAGCCGTAATTCTTTCAGGAGGCTGCTGTCCAGCAGTCTCATATGCCAGGCGGATGATACTTCTCAGCCAAAAAGAAAGAGAGGTAGCCGTAGCTTTCTGACCCCTATGCTTTCCGGAATAAACAATGAATAATGAAGATGATTGACGGAAATCCTTAGTTGCCTGTAAGTAAAACTTTAAGGCACGGACCACGTCCAAGTTAGGTAACATACGCTCCTTCTTAGAAGAAGGATTAGGACACAAGGAAGGAACAAAAATTTCCTGATTAATATTCTTATTCGAAACAACCTTAGGAAGAAAACCAGGTTTGGTACGTAAAACCACCTTATCAGAATGAAATATGAGATAAGGCGAATCACACTAACGTTGAAAGCTCAGAAACTCTTCGAGCAGAAGAAATAGCAACCAAAAACAAAACTTTCCAAGATAACAGTTTAATATCTATGGAATGCATAGGTTCAAACGGAACCCCTTGAAGAACTCGAAAAACTAAATTCAAACTCCAGGGAGGAGTAATAGGTCTAAATACAGGCTTAATCCTAGATAGAGCCTGACAAAAAGACTAAACATCTGGTACATTTGCCAAACGTTTGTGAAACAGAATTGACAAAGCTGAAATTTGTCCCTTTAAGGAACTCGCTGATAACCCTTTCTCCAATCCTTCTTGGAGAAAAGACAGACTCCTAGGAATCCTAACTTTACTCCATGAGTAACCCTTGGATTCACACCAATAAATATATTTACGCCATATCTTATGACAGATTTCTCTAGTGACAGGCTTTCTAGCCTGTATCAAAGTATTGATAACTGAATCAGAGAATCCTCGCTTAGACAAAATCAAGCGTTCAATCTCCATGCAATCAGCTGCAGAGAAATTAGATTTGGATGTTGGAAAGGACCTTGAATGCGAAGGTCCTGTCTCAATGGAAGTTTCCACGGTGGCAGAGAGGACATGTCCACTAGATCCGCATACCAAGTCCTGCGTGGCCACGCAGGTGCTATCAGGATCACTGAAGCTCTCTCCTGTTTGATTCGAGCAATCACGCGTGGGAGGAGAGGAAACGGCGGAAACACATAAGCTAGGCTGAACAACCAAGGCACTGCCAAGGCATACATTAGTTCAGCCTGAGGATCCCTTGACCGGGATCCGTATCTTGGAAGCTTGGGATTCTGTCGGGATGCCATCAAATCCAATTCCGGTCTGCCCCATCTGAGAATCAATGAGGCAAATACCTCCGGGTGAAGTTCCCACTCCCCCGATGAAAAGTCTGTCGACTTAGAAAATCTGCTTCCCAGTTCTCTACTCCTGGGATGTAGATCGCTGACAGATGACAAGAGTGGGCCTCCGCCCAACTGATTATCTTGGATACCTCTATCATCACTAAGGAACTCCTTGTTCCCCCTTGATGATTGACATATGCCACAGTCGTGATGTTGTCCGACTGGAATCTGATGAATTTGGCCGAAGCCAACTGAGGCCATGACTGAAGCGCATTGAATATTGCTCTCAGTTCCAGAATATTGATTGGAAGAAGAGACTCCACTTGAGTCCAAACACCCTAAGCCTTCAGGGATTTCCAAACTGCACCCCAGTCCAAAAGGCTGGCATCTGTTGTCACTATTACCCACGAAGGTCTGCGGAAACAAGTCCCTTGGGAGAGATGATACGGCGACAACCACCAAAGAAGAGAGTTTCTGGTCTCTTGATCCAGATTTATCTGAGGAGATAAATCCGCATAATCCCCATTCCACTGTCCGAGCATGCACAGTTGCAGTGGTCTGAGATGAAAGCGAGCAAACGGAACGATGTCCATTGCCGCTACCATTAATCCAATTACTTCCATATACTGAGCCACTGATGGCCGAGGAATGGACTGAAGTGCTCGGCAAGTATTTAGAATCTTTGATTTTCTGACCTCCGTCAGAAATATTTTCATGGCTACCGAGTCTATCAGAGTTCCCAAGAAAGGAACCCTTGTGTCTGTGGGACAAGTGAACTCTTCTCTATGTTCACCTTCCAGCCGTGAGTTCTCAGAAAAGACAACACTGTGTCAGACATTTTGTCAGATGATATGTTGACGCCTGAATCAGAATGTCGTCCAGATAAGGTGCCACCGCTATTCCTCGTGGTCTGAGAACCGCCAAAAGAAACCCTAGAACCTTTGTGAAGATTCTGGGTGCTGTGGCCAATCCGAAGGGAAGAGCCACAAATTGATAATGTTTGTCCAGAAAGGCAAACCTTAGAAACTGATGATGATCCTTGTGGATAGGAATATGAAGATAAGCACCCTTCAAGTCCACGGTAGTCATATATTGACCCTCCTGGATCATTGGTAAAATTGTTCGTATTGTCTCCATCTTGAATGTTGGAACTCTTAGAAATTTGTTTAGACACTTGAGATCTAAAATGGGTCTGAACGTTCCCTCCTTTTTGGGAACCACAAATAGGTTTGAGTAAAACCCCTGTCCCTGTTCCAATTTTGGAACTGGACAAATTACTCTCATAGTAGAAATGTCTTTTACACAGCGTAATAATGCCTCTCTTTTTATCTGGTTTGCAGATAACTTTAAAAGATGAAATCTCCCTCTTGGGAAAAAGTCTTTGAATTCTAATAGATAAACGTGGGTCACTATTTCTAGTGCCCAGGGATCCTGAACATCTCTTGCCCAAGCCTGAGCAAAGAAAGAATCTGCCCCCTACTAGATCCAGTCCCGGATCAGGGGCCGCCCCTTCATGCTCTCCTAGGAGCAGGAGCGGGCTTTTTGGATTGTTTACCCTTATTCCAGTTCTGATTAGGTCTCCAGACCGACTTAGATTGGGTAAAATTCCCTTCCTGCTTTGAGGAAGAAGAAGCGGGGGGTCCTCCTTTAAAGTTCTGAAAGGAACGAAAATTATTCTGTTTACCCCTCATTTTAACCGACTTATCCTGAGGTAGGGTATGGCCTTTACCTCCTGTAATATCAGAAATGATTTCCTTCAATTCTGGCCCGAAAAGGGTCTTACCTTTAAAGGGAATAACTAAAAGCTTATGTTTTGATGAAACATCAGCAGACCAAGATTTGCGCCACAATGCTCTTCGTGCTAAAATAGCAAATTCTGCATTTTTTGTCGCTAATTTAGCAATTTGAAAAGTGGCATCAGTAATAAAATAATTAGCTAGCTTGAGAGCCTTAATTCTATCTAAAATGTCATCTAATGGAGTCTCAACTTTAAGAGACTCTTCTAGAGCCTCAAACCAAAAAGCTGCTGCTGTAGTTACTGGAACAATGCAAGCCGTAGGTTGTAAAAGAAACCCCTGATTAACAAATAATTTCTTTAGTAGACCCTCTAATTTCTTATCCATAGGGTCTTTGAAAGCACAACTATCCTCAATGGGTATAGTAGTACGCTTAGTTAGGGTAGATATAGCTCCCTCTACCTTAGGGATCGTTTGCCATGAGTCCCGAATGGTATCTGATATGGGAAACATTTTCTTAAAATTAGGAGGGGGAGAAAACAGTATACCTGGTCTATCCCATTCCTTTCTAATAATTTCCGAAATTCTCTTAGGAACCGGAAAAACATCAGTGTAAGTAGGTACTTCCAAATATTTATCCATTTTACACAATTTCTCTGGAGGAATCACAATAGGGTCACAATCATCCAGAGTCGCTAAAACCTCCCTAAGTAACAGGCGGAGGTGTTCAAGCTTAAATTTAAATGACATAGCATCCGAATCTGTGTGAGGTAAAACATTTCCTGAATCAGAAATTTCACCCTCAGACAGTAATTCCCTGACCCCCAACTCAGAGCACTGTGAGGGAACATCGGAAATAGCTAAGAAAGCATCAGAGGATTCAGTATTTACATTAATACCTGACCTACTGCGTTTACCCTGCAACACTGGTAATTTAGACAATACCTCTGTAAGGGTAGTTGACATAACTGCAACCATCTCCTGCAGAGTAAAGGAATTAGACGCACTAGAAGTACTAGGCGTCGCTTGTGTGGGCGTTAAAGGTTGTGACACTTGGGGAGAATTGGATGGTATATCCTGATTCTCTTCAGACTGAGAATCATCCTTAGGCACACTTACTTTATTTAAAATAGGCTTTTTACATTGTAAAGCCCTTTCAGTACAAAAGTTAAATACATAGAACAATGAGAAACCTCAATGTCAGACATGTTGAACAGACTAATAATACCACAAAAGTCATTTAAGCACTTATTTATAGCATAAAATAAACATTAGAAAAAACGTGTACTGTGCCTTTAAGAAAAGAAAAAGTGATTTTTTTTTCCAAAATGCACATAAAACGTTAAATTATTCCCAAATTTAACTTAAATATCATTGGTTAATCCAAAAATTACTGCACCCAGAAGCAAAGGCAGAAATAAGGCTTTAGAAGTACTTATATCAACATCTAGTCAAAAGATAGATAAAATACCCTCTACACCTCTGTGGCGCCTACCTTCCACCAGAGTACTTTGAATCAAGTTTCCAACCATTCAGACCAGCTACACAGTCCAGGAGCCACCAAGTTACTGTTTGCTGCTGCTAAGCCTGAAGAAAATGCGCCAAAATAGGCTCCGCCCCTTAAGGTCAAAAGTTGGAGTAGGCCCAAACAACATAGCATGGGAATGCAGTTTTGCACTAAAGTAGAAATACACACACAATACAACCCTCAAGCATAAAAACAATAAATTTTAAGTGCCAAAAATAAAAAACATAAAACATAATTTTTAAC